>NW_016826690.1:1335334-1355665 GCF_001698545.2 Rhinopithecus bieti
CCGGATCTCAGCTCACTGCAAGCTCCGCCTCCCGGGTTCACGCCATTCTCCTGCCTCAGCCTCCCGAGTAGCTGGGACTACAGGCGCCCGCCACCTCGCCCGGCTAGTTTTTTTGTATTTTTTTAGTAGAGACGGGGTTTCACTGTGTTAGCCAGGATGGTCTTGATCTCCTGACCTCGTGATCCGCCCGTCTCGGCCTCCCAAAGTGCTGGGATTACAGGCTTGAGCCACCGCGCCCGGCCTTAACATTATTATTAGATTAGTACTGATGGGTAAGTCAGTACTACAGGAAAACAAAATATGTAGAAACAGTGATAGTCTGTGAAGTTTTGAGCTAATTTCAAACAGATATTAGGTAAGGTCTGCATCTTCTGTGGAAGCATTCCCCAAAGTTTAATCTTCAACATATTTCTGAATTTATCTTCATCAGATGTTGGATATGTCCCATGTATCCAATGATCACACTTCTGCTTGACTCCCAGCCCCCGCCCTTTCTCCTCTACCTTGCTTCCCCTTCACACACTGATAGGCATTTAGGCTGCCATAGCCCAAACTCAACAAGCCTAAAACTAGATGGACCATCTTTTTTTTTCCTTTTAAAATTTATGTTTTTGTTATTATGTTTTGAGACAGGGTCTTTTTTTTGTCACCCAGACTGGAGTACAGTGGTGTAATCATGGCTCACTGCATTCTCAATCTCCTGGGCTCAAGCATTTCTCCCACCTAAGCCTGCCAAGTAGCTGGGATTACAGGTGCATGCACCAGATCTTGCTTTTTTTAAAAAAATTTTATAGAGTTGGGGGTCTCACTATGTTACCTAGGCTGGTCTCGAATACCTGGGCTCAAGTGATCATCCTGCCTCTGCCTCCCAAAATGCTGTGATTACAAGCACGAGCCACTGGGCCTGGCCTTCACCATCTTTTTTCTTAAATCACTTATATTGACTTGGGATTTGTCACAATTTTATCATCCAAACCTAAAATTTTCCCTCATGTACTTCCAAACTCTTCTGAATTTACATATTCTCTTAATTTTCTCCTTAAAGTTTACCATGCCTCAGTCCCTTTACTTGCTTTAATGATATTTATTGCTTTCTTCATTTTGTAAAAAGGACACATTCATTTAAAGGAAGCAGAAAATGCAGAAAGATTAAAAGGACATAAAAATCCCTTGCAATGTTATCTATATTTAAGCATTATTAATATTTGGAGCTAAACATCATGTTCATCTTTTAATGTTAAACTAAACAATAATCTCCTTTATAAAGTATTTTTTGATCATGGCAGCAGGATGCATTCTATTCTTCTTGCTGCCTGTCAATATCACTTGAGTGGCATATACAGTCCTATTGAATATATTTGTGCAAATATATTGTTCTGTTTTCCAGATTTAAAACTCTTTAAGGCCAAGACACATGCTTATATGTTTCTTTGTTTAAGATAAATTTAGTACAGTGTATAATGTTAATACAATATTTGTTGAATGAATATGCTTAATAATTCAGATCTATTTGAATTATTACTATGAATAAACAAGTTTAATTCTCTTCTCTAGAATGAAAATACGCGTGAGTAAGCTGGTTTGGAGGAAGTGAAATTTTTTATTCAGTTAATAATGACAATACAGATTACATGCTTCAGTGAAGCAAATTCCTTTGTATAAAGTACAATACATTGTTGGGTTCACAATTGCAGAGAGTCATAAGACAATGTATTCTCCTCATATTCCTCTCTTACAGAATGTACCACTCAAAATAATTGATGTAAGTATAAAGTATTGTCTCTTTGTGCTACTAAAAATTCCACTACTTATTTTCATTTGTCTTCCCAGCACTTCTTCTAATTAATTGTATATTTTTAAGGCTTTTGATATTCATTGTTGATATTCCATTTCATTTTATATGTTCTATCTCTAGTGATTCCATCTTTTCTTTGGGATAATCTCCCTTTTTTCTGTGTATAATTTTAAATTTCATATTTCATTGTCTCAGCAACATGTAGTGTACATACCTTTTGCTTTCTCCTAAACTAGTCAGATTACATCCTATTTTTTTGCAGAAATAATTCAAAGCTTTTACTCTTTTTAAATAAAATTATTTCCAAGTTAGGGAAATAAAGACAGAAATCCAGCTATGATAAATAAAGTAGTGCTATAGAACTGCGTTCCCAAGACCATGCATACTTGGAGACAATCAAGGATTACGGCAATTGTCAGTCTGTTTTATTACTAGGTCTCAAAAGTCTCATTTACTCTTTCCTACTTCAAATGACCCAGGCCTCTTCACATTGATCATCTAAGTTTTGCATTGTTTGGTTAGAATTTCAATAAAAAGTACCTAGTGCTGCACTCGCAGGCATCTTATTCTGTTGACCAGGTGGCATTGTTTTGTCTTCTTTTGTGGTAAGCATTATCTGTATTTGCTCCCACCGCATGGCTGGAGCAGTATTTATTCACATTTCTAATTTTAGGATTCTGGAATTTTTTCTCTCACAAACAAATAGGATTTTATATTTTTCTTCCACATGGTCCAAGGTCATTCTGGAAACAGTATTTCTTATGTGTCACCCCAATACTACACTGTTACAGTATTCTACTGTGAATACTGTGACCACTAATTCACTATATCTACATTTGCAAATTGAAACGTCAGTCTGTTTGCTGTTCATTTTGTGACAAATGTAAAATACTTGAGCTTTTGAAGGTCTTGATATGTAAATTTTATCATGTACCTAAAATACTCAGATACTACTGCTGAGAGATTTTGGACCATGGCAGATGAGTTTGTCCAAACATAGAAAATAGTAATTGGTTAAGAAATATATACAAGTAAACAGAATTATTTCTAAGTAAGTTTTATTCCACCCCATAACACAAAATATACTTAGCATGGCATTGTTGCAAAAATGTCCATTGTAGGCCTTCTTACATTTTATTAGAAAAGTTTATCATAATTTTAGATAGTGTAGGAATCAGCTGGAGACTTCTTACGTCTAACTCCAGACCAGTGCTTCGCAAAGCATGCTTATAAGACCAGAAACCTCATCACCTGGGTACGTGGTAGATAAGTAAATAATGGTCTGCACCCCAGACGCAGCGAATCAGAAACTTGGAGGGCAGCGCTCTGCAAGCTGTGATTGAACAAGCCTCCCAGGTGAGTTTCATGCACACTGAAGGCTGAAACTCAATGAGAACCATTGTTTTAACCAATTAAAATACAATCTTCAGGTGGTTCATATACACTGCCAAAATTGAGAAAGCTTGAGAATCACTGAATAATAATCATCATTTTCAGATGGTACTTGGTAAATTTACAAAAAATGCAAACATGTGGGATTTGCCTAGCCATTCGCACATTTGTTGGGATTTATTCTCATGTAGTCATCTGCTAGCAGAGAGCAGGGCCCTGGATGATTGGAAAGGCCTGAAACATGGGCATCACCCAAATAGAGTAGTTTTGGAAGGCTTGACATGGCAGAAAAGAAGGTGCACGTTTGACAGGTAAGGAGAACCTGCGTGTCTGGAACCTAAACATTACTGGCTTTGTTTAGTTTGTGTTTGTGCAAATTTGGAGTACAATGGGATAATGCTAAAAATATGGAAGGAAATAAAAGACTAGAGCATAATGTAGGTAGATAATATCAAGGTCAGAATAAAGGGAAAACTACAGTGAATTCAGCATTAGTGAAAGTAGTTGATTTGATATAATATTCTACTATCATCTCAAAATATGACAGTATTTTAAATCCCATTTTTGAGACATGATTGCACTTTCTTTTTAATTAGTAGCTTCTCCTCTAATAATCTTGATTTGTATATGTGCAAATCTAGACCCCTAATGGTTCTGGCTGTTTTAAACATGTAGTCTGGTCTCTGAACTCAACTAGTTATTCTAGATTTAGAAACAGTGCCAGTCATCTGTTAGCACATTAACACATAAACCTATTCTGAATTAGAATATGTTTTGAAAATGTTCCATCCCCAGAGTAATTATGTTCCTGCCTTGAGCCCCTGGTGCCCCAATGCTGTTTATACATTAATTTAGTTTCTTATATGCTTAAGGGGAAAGTATATGAATGCAAATGAGAAAGTCTCAACCTCTGGGATTTGAATCTGAAATTTAAAACAAGCTAAAAGAGCATCAAAAATGGAAGCAGGATTACCAATAAAATTTAATGATTTTAGGGAGCATTAAAATGATAGTTGTATATCTATAAGCAAAGCTATTTATGTATTTTGCTTTTATTTATTTCATTTTTGAGATAAAGTTTCGCTCTGTCACCAAGGCTGGGGTGCAGTGGTGCAATCACGGCCTCTACCTCCCTCGCTCAGCTTCCTGAGTAGTTAGGGCTACAGGTGAACCCCATTAGGCCTGGTTAATTTTTTTGCTTTATTTTTTGTTGATACAGAGTCTCATTATGTTGCCTAGTCTATTCTCAAACCCCTGGGCTCAAGGAATCTTCCCACTTCAGCTTTCCAAAGTGCTGGGATTATAGGCGTGAGCCACTGCATTTGGTCTATTTTGCTTTTAAAGTTAATAAACTACTAGTTTTTTAGTTGGAAAACAATTCTCTTATGATGTTATTTGTAGAAATGCTATAGAAGAAAAATATACATATTATTTTATAAAATGTGCTGCCCTTTCACATGTGAAAGTATTTGAGGTTTAAAATCAGGTGTATCCGAGAGCAAAAAAGGCAGATTCAAAAAAGGTCATTGAAATGAATCTTAAGATACTATATCTACAAAGAACACTTCTTGTATATGTTGTAGACACTTCAGTAGTAAAATTTTCTCTTGTGTGTTCTGTCTCTTCAGTGAGAGGTACCCTTATGAAAACTCTGCAAGGGAATATATAATTTAAATTACATCTTTTGGTATAACTTTAGGGAAGCTTATAATAGTAATGCTTTTCACATGTATTGTGCCTTCAGACTACCTTGATATTCAAGTAGATCAGCTTAGCCTGGAAATCCAGTGGATATGTGGATTGTCCACAGGCCAAACAGAAAGTCTTCTTTTGCAAAATCACCTGCAGACTTTCCAGTATTGAAAGGGTTTGTTCAAACTTCCCAGTTCTCTGATGATATATACATAACATATAAAAGGTTATCCTTGTCCATGGACGAGTCAAGGGGATAAATGTCTAACTAACACTATCTACAATAAAAGTAATATTTTTGTTACATCAGATAAGAGGCCCAAGTTTTATTTAAATTGACAACAATAGGACTCATGTAATAGTGTTGAGAGGATTAGATTTAGAATCTAAAAAGTGATAAAAGCCTAAAATAGCCCCTAGTAGATACGAAAAATATTTAATAAAGGAGTTGTTACTGTTAACAGATATGTGATTTATATTAGTAATGTTGTAAAATAGTGTGATCTCTCTCTATCATGCTCACATGGATCTTTTTTCTTGTTCCATGCAGTATGTTAACAGCAAAACTAGTTTACAGGTGAGAATGATAAGAAGATGTGAAAGATCATTTCAGTTTTCCCCTTCTTTGAATAACTAGCATTTCAAGACATAATTTTTTAAAACTGAAAATTCTAAATTGTTATTTACTTTAAAAGTATTTAAAAGAGATTCAGTCAATGGTTTCATATAAGAACAAAAGCAGTATTTTCAGGAAATCAAGCCAGAGATTATTGAGTATCCAGATCTTATTTGCTTATTTTAAAGGCAGTGAGCAAAAGGTGTAGAACTCCAAGAGAGAGACATTGATTAGAAGTTTTACTTTAAGACGTCATTTTATTCTGAAAAAGCATTTATTTTTAAAACTCGGCACTGATTATTAAGACGGGTACAGCTTAAATTGCTCATTAAAAAAACACATGTCATTCCCAAACCTGTTCATATACACAGAGAAAAATACTTAGGTATGTACTCATTACTTTAGCCTTTCCTTAATCTGAATAATTTTTTTATAAAACTGAGTATTTTTGTGATGTTGCTCCATCAGCTCATTTAAAACTGCTATATGAGCTTGTTCAATGTTGTTTAATCTTAGGACCATTTTGTTTCACTTATAGCTCTAACATCTTTTCTTTTCTTTTTTTTTTTTTTTTGCCATAAACTCTTGTTTCTGTCTTTAGTAACTATCCACGCTTTTTGTCCTCCCACTCACTACTAATTGTTCTCAACATGATGACAATTTAAGAGACTTGTAGCAAGCTAATTGTCTTCCTTATATTTTCCCTATCCATAGATTTGTTTTCTCAAAGAGCTCTATGAGAAGTGTCAGGCATTTGCAGAGACACATTATCTTGGCTGCATCCACCGCTGTTAAAACCTCTAATGTCACAGGAAGACTTGTCTAATTTCTAGAGTCATTACTGGAAGTCTTTCCATGAACACAGGTCATCATTGGGGCCACACAAAGGCTCTGGCACTAAAGAACTCTGATAGACATTCTGTAAGAATGAAGCTTACATTTTGGCTAGCATGCCCTTAATTTCTTATCTCCAAATTTTAAGAAAATTAACAGTAGGTCTTCATGGTTTATTCATCATACATAAACTTTTGTTCATTTGACTTTCATGGTGATTTTTGATTATAGTAAAATCCAACATTCCTATAGAAATATAATTCAATTAACATATGTGTTCTAAAATATTCTAGTATCTACGTTATTAAGAGTAAAAAAAGATAAAATTAATAAATTTTATTTAATCCAATATGTCCAAAGAGGAAAAAAAAGATAAAATAATACATTTTATTTAATCCAAAAAATGATTTTTACATGTGTTCAATATGAAAACTATAGGTAGGATATTGGACATATTTTTTGAATTAACATTTCCAGTGTCAGGGTGTATTTTATACTCGCGACACACCTCAGTTTGAACTAGCTACATTTCAAATGCTTGATATTAACAGTGACCTATGACTACCATATGGGACACCGTGGGAATCAATTCCAAAATAAAATATGTAAATTACATGATCTTTAAGTCTTCTTTCAGCTTTTCTTTCACAGTTTTCTATTGAATGATTTTTATGCCTCTAACCTATGTGTTCCAAGAAACCACGTAGAAAGTGAATATATCCTTGAAATATTTAGCAGTAAATAAAAATAAGTAATTTATTATTTCTTCTTGACTGTTCTGGGAAGGAATTCACTGTGTAGGCCTTTTATCCTATTATCATCAAGGAATACTTCTTATTTCTTGGTTACTACTATCTCTTTGATATATTTAAATACATTTTTAAGCTTTTATTATGTCCGATGAGTCCTATTTAATTTTTTAGCAATGCATTTGTAGAATGCCTCTGGTTGTACTATGGTTAACCTTTTATTTTCTGTTAATTTTTTAAAGCTCCTCCTAGAAATGTATCTAAATTGTCATGTGTACAAACAGTAAATTGACTAATACCTGATTCAGTTATGCACAATATTTTATGCATAGGTTTTATTTTTATAAGTCGTGTTTATGGTCTTCCTAAATAAGCAGTTAAGGAAATACATATAAATGTTAGTAAACTGTCAATTATACTGATACTATACATGAATTAGACAAAGTTAAAAATTTTAGAAAAGTTTTCAGCCTGGCATATAACACGCGTCCACCTTGAATATAATAAATAAATCCAGACACACCAGAAAAAGCCAAATATAGAGAATATGATTGTTTGGTTACGAGTATGAAGAGGTGATGCAGTGTTTGGGAAAAAGGGTCACAATCGTGTCTACTGGAGATGCACCCTGTAATTACATCACCATCCAGCTGAATGCAAACCTGCGGGGAAGATGTTAAGGTAGTCTTGTCGAATGTTGTGTCTGCAATCTGTTTCTCTGCATGCCGATAAAAAGGCAATAAAGTCAAAGACAACTACACAACTAATGTATACTGGAGAAGAAAACTAGGCTCAATTACAATGTACTATAACAACTTTGAAGTTATACAGTGCCAATAACTTGAGTGACCTAGAAAAATTGAAGTTCAAGATGGTAGCATTATATAAACCAGCGAATCGTGTCATTACCATATGAACACAAAACTGGATTATTTTAAATATTCTATTCAGTTATCTCTGTATCTCTATCCTGCATATATCCATAGTTCACAGACTACAAGAAATATATAATAAAAGAAGGCAAAAATAAACTTTTGAAAAAAGAAAGTATACTAGGAAATGTAATTTCAATTCCATAAATTGTAAAATACTACTAATCTTGGTGATTTGGGGGGAGGAGAGCTGACAGAAGTGACCAACAAAAGTTGAGCCTTCACTAAGTAATGAAATTGTATCCTCTGCCTAGCTTGCTTGATCTCGTTTAGTCCCCACAGCTGTGTGCTATTACTATTTCTTCTTAAAAGATAAGGCCCCTGAGCCTGAAAAAATTAAATTGCACAGTCCACAATCATTAAACTAAAAAACTAGGTCTACCTAACTGTAAAGCTCACATTGTTTACACATTACTTGAAAGTCTAGACATTTCACTTCTGAGTCTTGCCAGTTATGTCCCCAAATAGGAACTTGCCCCACTGGACTCCCCTGTGAATCACTATATTCACCAGTGTGCTTATTAGAGCCAGTCCGAAGGGCCGAGACGTTTCTTCCTGTGAAATAAGAAGTATGGAAACAAGATATTAAATATCTACTGTGTTTCAGAGGAAAAGGAATGCTCAGATATTAAATACATACAAAAATGTAGCAAGGAAATAATTGGTCGCAGGTGCTGTTGGTTACTCACCCATCTCTCATCAACCCACATCACCCTTGTACATTCCAACTGGAAGCACCTGAGATGCTTTCTGAAGGCTTTTCTGGCCAAGGTATCTGGCTCAGCTGAAGGACAAATGGAAATGCCAGGCCTTCATATCACCTGGGAGCAGCCCTGAATCAATGACTGGCAGCTTTGTGGATCAATATCCTGGTTCCTTTGTTCCTTGGTGGGGAGAAACCTGAGACACAGTATACATTGCTTCTCAAAGTTGAGTAGTGGTGTTGGGTTCCAAAGGTCTTCATGTGCTGCAGCAGTAGTCTGCTCAACATCTCAACATCGTACTGCTTCCTTGTCCCCTTGGAATCATACCAGTGCTTCCCTTGGAACATCTCTCCCTCCAAAATATTAATACTCATGTATTTGCTGAAGTTCCTCTTCTGGGGGAATTTAATGTAATCTATAATTCCAGTGCTGGAAGTTAGAATTTTAGTATTACAATGGTAATCCTTTAAACTTTCACAAAACACCACTGACCCATTTGTGTTTTTCCTATTGTAAAGAGAAAGAGAATCTAGAAGGAAGAGCACAAAGAGTCTATAAAAATAAGAGGGGATGAGAGAGAAACGGGAAAGAGAAATAAAAAGGGAGATCAGAAAAGGAGGGAATCACAGCTCGGGAGCAGAGATGAGAAGAGTAAAATGTGCGCAAAGCAAAGAATCATGGTGAAGGGAATATTTTCCAGATGATTCTTTGGAAAAGATTTGCTGGAAATTTGGAAAATGAGCAAGAGTAATGTCAAATACTATAGCTTTTTGAAATAGAGAGATGAATGAATAAATAAAAATGTTTATTTGTTCAGGTGGAAGAATCTGTACAAATAAGAGAAATTTGCAGTGAGGTTGATGATTGTTCAATATAAGGATGGACTTTCTAACCAAAACCATCTGCTAGGGTAAAGCTACCTCTTCTTCACTTAACCCCAGCTTTGATGAAGTTGTTCAGATGATTGGTGTTTCTCAGAGATTGTGCCACATGGATTTGGTTTATTACTCATTATCCAATAAATCTGTGAATTTATATGTCAAACAAAAAGCTGATGGTGGGCAGACATTGTTTAATGATCAGCTACTATCTGCATACTTGCTTAATACCCTGTAACATGATTTTGTCTGAAAACACCTAGTTTCCCAGACTAGCATCTCTTCTAATGTCAACTTTCCCACTGCACTGACAACGCAGGCCCATTCATTTAAAATTTAAGAGGCATTTGTAGCATTCCTGTTCTGTATTAGATTTGCTCAATCTCACTGAGGAGTCGTGATCTCTACACAATTATCTCTTACAATGAAACATGCGTTGATGAAATTAGATATACTTTATTCCACAAGAAAAAAAAAAACCTAAAGTTGTTGTAAAATGGGTTTAGTGGCCGGGCGCGGGTCGCGGTGGCTCAAGGCCTGTAATCCCAGCCACTTTGGGAGGCCGAGACGGGAGGATCAAACGAGGCTCAGGAGATCGAGGACCATCCCTGGCTAACCCGGTGAAACCCCGTCTCTACTAAAAAATACAAAAAAAAAAAAAAAAACCCTAGCCGGGCGATGGTGGGCGGTGCCGCCTGTAGTCGCCAAGCTACCCGGGAGGCTGAGGCAGGAGAATGGCGGAACCCCGGGAGGGGCGGAGTTGAGGTGAGGCTGAGAATCCGGCCAACTGGCACTCCCAGCCTGGGCCGAGTACAGAGGAGAGTCCGTCTCAAAAAAAAAAAAAAAAAAAAAAAATGGGTTTAGTTATTGTGAATCCTTTCTAGTTCATTATAATTATGTGACTGGATGTAATAGAAAAAGTGTGTATTCCAGGAAACCTGTATTTTTGTCTTACCTTGAGCTATACCTAGCTGGTTAACCTTGGAAAGTCATCTAACTCTGGAGGACCAATGTTTCTTTGTCTATAAAATGAGCTTGAACAAAACCTCCAAATTCCACTACCTCTGGCTCATAAATAGACTACAAACATTCTTGAATAGCTTCGAATGTGTTGGAACTGAATGCAAAAATGTGTGAGCCTGTGCATTTTTCTGCGAGAGAGGGAACATAGTTTTAATCAAATTCTCAGACTGTTATTTGAAACATTTTAAGAAATGCTGAATTGTACTACCTTGAAGATCTTACTTTTCTGAAGTACTGTGATTCATAATTCTATAACTCATTACCTTTTGGCAATTTTGAATAGTCATTTCTAGGAAATCAACTTGTTCCTTAAATAAATATCAAAGTTACACTGATCTTAAAATAATGGTTTATCTAGCCATGAAGTATTTCACAACTAAAAGAACTGTTTAGGTTCTTGGCCAATTAAAATTGATACATCAAATGTTAGAAAAAACTGAAACTGTGGGCTGAATTACACCTAAAATTTCAAGAAATGTAGAATGGTGAAACTGCTAGTAATAGTGACTAAAGTGAAACAAAAGATTTTTTTAAAATACCTCATAAAAGTCAAGTCTGAAGAGTAAAATTTCTCAGGTCCCGCATAATGTAAAATGGCTTAATAAAAGCAGCAAATATAAAATGACTATGATAAAATACTCAAAAAATGGATATGTTACCTTTTATGAGTGTACTATCTCAATTCATATCTATATGTCTGATTTGCAATAATATGTATTTGGTTTTTATTGGTGTGATGGTTTTAGTTGGCTTGCTTTTCTTGTATAATCCGTAAGGTTAATAAAAAGATTTCTTGTATAATCCGTAAGGTTAATAAAAGAAAGAAAATAAAGAAAATTAGAGTAATAAAACCCTTTAGGAAGTAGTTTGTTAAATATTCATCATTCCTTGAATCTTCAAATTGACTACTCAGTGTGGGGTAGACATCCTGCCTCACTGAACGTTCAATTATTTTATGGGCTACAGCTCAGAAGACGAATCACCTTTTTAATAAGCTGCTTGTTGAGAGAAGCTTGAAAAGGATGAAATTGTGTAGAGGTTCAATAATTTTGAACCTTATAGTAAAATTAAAAAATTATTGTTGATTTACATAAGTATGTTATTTATCTCAAACTATTCACCAATTAAGACTCATTAATTGTACATTTTAGGATATTATTTCATAAGATTAATGAAATTAACCAGCAATTACAATATGTTTTATTTTTAGGATGCTTTCAAATTATTTACAACCTATCTGTATTACACTACAATCATGTCTAAGAGAGGAATATTGCCATAATTTTGGGGAAGATTGTTCCTATGACGATGAATGAGTATATTTTTCAAAATCCAAAGCGCAATTGACTTATTTCTAAAATTCAATCCTAAGGTAACAAAGAAACTCTGCACTTATAAGCATTGCATATTTGTTTTAAATTATAAGAGCAGAATGTTAGTTCATTTAATGAGTATATATGTTTGACTTTAATCTTGTTTTGTTGAAAATAATGCATAAATATTATGAAAAATAACTGAAGCCATAGAAGGGAAAGGTAGTTGTGTCAAACACCATATAAAAAGATAAATATGGCTGGGGGCAGTGGCTCACACCTGTAATCCCAGCACTTTGGGAGGCCGAAGCAGGTGGATAACCTGAGGTCAGGAGTCCAAGACCAGCCTGGCCAACATGGTGAAATCCTGTCTCTACTAAAGATACAAAAATTAGCTGGGCATGGTAGTGGGCGCCTGTAATCCCAGCTTCTTCGGAAGCTGAGGCAGGAGAATCACTTAAACCCAGGAGGGAGGCAGAGGTTGCAGTGAGCCACGATCATGCCATTATCCTCCAGCCTGGAGGACAAGAGTGAGACTTCATCTCAAACAAACAACAAAAAAAAGGTGAAATTTCGAAAATAATAAGAAAAAATTCAATTTAAAAAACTTAAAATATGAAAATGGCATGAAATTTATGGAAGTGTTCATTTTTATATTAAGCGGAGAATAGTATATAATATTTAAATTATCTTTCCCTAATTTTTTAATATTCTTAACATTTGTGAAATATAAGGTATACTAAACCCAAGTGGTGAATTCAACTCAAACTCGAGATATTATATGAAGAAAAATTTTCCATCTTCATTATCATTATCTATTTTGTGTAACATTTAGAGTAATTGAAAACTTACTTTACTAAACAGAAAGGTGAGAGAGGATTAAATTTTTTGTTATTAATGTTAACTGCCTATGTGAGTTTTGTGTTCCTTTAACCTTGTTGAATATAATTATTCAAGTAAAAGTAGTCTATTCAATCATTAATAGTATGTAATTCTATTATGTTATAAACTAGAGTATTTGAATTCCTACTTCTTCTCTCTGAAAATAGTAATATAAAAATTGTGTATGGCATAATCTGATAAGGATCTGTGATTATAAAAAATTATGAATGCAGGTGTCTATTCAGTTTTAGACTCCTGACCTCAAGCATATGAAACAAGTGGGTGTGTCATAAAATCAGGAGAGATCACATCATTCATGATATTTGTATTTTATGTCATTGAAAGTTTTCTTCTGAAACTGTTTTGCTAATTTTGTAGTAATTTTATTCCAGATTTGTTCGGTTTTGATATGTTTTCTCCATTCACTGCCAACATTCATTTGAGTATTCGAATACTATGTAGATGTATTTTTAGTAAAATATGTTTCATTTTTGTAATTGGATCCACACAATGCTAGAGAGTTCTACATGTTAAAGATTTATAAAATAAAACTTATTTAAAATTAAATGTAAACTCATGTTCTCACAACAAAGTAACTAGTTTTTCAAAAATGTTCATATAGCCTTGCAAATAGTTGAAAATATATATTTGACATTATACATTTTTATTCATCCTAACAGTTCTGTTCACTAGGATGCTTTTCCACGATACTCTTAAGTCATTGTTGTAACTGAAAATGAACAAGAGTAATCATTTAGTGAAGACTTTGAGTTGTCTCCGTAAGAGAACTTATGCGGGGAGAATGATACTCCCCGCATTTTTCCTGCGGCTGACATTGCATATAAATGACACCTGCCGAACCATGCCAAGACCTACAATCTCATTGTGACCTGGAAGCTCATGGCTAAGAGTGCTGCCTGCTAGTTGATCCAAAAAGTTGGGTTCCTGCCAGAGATGTAGAGCAATGCAGTACATTGATAATTAGTAGCTAGCTCTTTCACCTCTCTTCTCATAAATGTTAATGATAGCCTTGAAATCCCAAAGCATTTCTTTAACATTTCTATTCTTTTTGTACAAAATTGTGACTGAAGGAGGTTAATCAATATTACCAAGGGGACTAATGGAGGAAGTTTCTGCTGTGACTCTTATCTCCAGTTCATAAAATACAGAGAATATTTTGAGATAGGTAACTCCTTTAGCTTTTGTAAGTCCTTCAAGTCGGATCCTTTATATCCCCCATGTATTATGCAACATTTAGCTGTGAATATGCAGGAGATATTACACTTAACATAAAAGAATGTTTGATGATCCAGTGAGAGTACATATGAGAGAGAATTTTGAAAATGGTAGGACTGTGCATTATTATTAATGTTGCTGTGTGTGCTCACCCCTCTCCAAGTCCTTTCTGCTGTTTTACTTTCGTGCTTGTAATTTAATTGAATAATTTTAAAAATATTTTGAAACCAAGTAATTCTAAATATCATGTGGCAGGAGAAAAGGAAATAAAGTGACCTTTTCACAGTTGGGAATTACAAAATTTGTAATATTTATCTTCTCCGTTAATTATATCATCTTACGGTTGTCCTTCTTATAGAGCTTTCCTCATTTAGCTACATTGAACCGGGACATATCCATATATTGATCTCAACTTTAGCCCAATTTTCTTAGCAAATGCTGAGCTAGAGTGAAATTTAAGAAGGCTTAGTGGTAAGGAACCTTATCCCTACCCTCGTTTTGTTATATGCTAACATAAGGTCTTGCTGCTTCATTTTTAAATAAACATTTTTATTTTAGAATACATTTAGATTTACAGAAAAGTTGAGGAGAGAATAGAGTTCACATTCCCCTTATCACCAACAACCAGTTTCCCCTACTGTTAACTTTTTACCTTAATGTACTAACGTTTGTCATAATTAGTGAGCCAATATGCATATATTTAACCTAATATTTATTGAGATTTTATTAGGTTTTTACCTTAAATCCTTGTGGGTTTTTGTTTGTTTGTTTGTTTGTGTGCTTTTTTAGTTCCAGAATCCAGATCCAGTCTAGTTCACCGTATTACATTTGGTCATTGTGCCTCCTTAGGATTCTCTTGGCTGTGACGGTTTCTCAGACTTTATTACTTGCTTATAATGACTTTGACAGTTTTGAAGAGTACTAGTCAGGTATTTTGTAGAATGTTCATCAATTGGGATTGACCTAATGTTTTTCTCATGATTAGACTGGCATTATAGGTTTTAGAGAGGAAGACCACAGATACAAAGTGTCATTCTCACCACATTGTATCTCAGATACACCACTAGCAACACGACTTGTCACTGTTGATGTTGATCTTAATTACCTGGCTGAAGTAGGATTTGTTAGGTTTCTCCACTGCAGTGCAGACTCTTTCCACACTGTAGTATTTGGAAGGAAGTCCCTATGTGCAGTTCACATGTAAGGCTATTATGTCTACCTCTTTGAGGGCACAGTGGCCGGGCGCGGTGGCTCAAGCCTGTAATCCCAGCACTTTGGGAGGCCGAGACGGGCGGATCACGAGGTCAGGAGATCGAGACCATCCTGGCTAACACGGTGAAACCCCGTCTCTACTAAAATACAAAACTAGCCGGGCGAGGTGGCGGGCGCCTGTAGTCCCAGCTACTCGGGAGGCTGAGGCAGGAGAATGGCGTAAACCCGGGAGGCGGAGCTTGCAGTGAGCTGAGATCAGGCCACTGCACTCCAGCCCGGGCGACAGAGCGAGACTCCGCCTCAAAGGAAAAAAAAAAAAGAGGGCACAGTGTTGACATAAATTATTCTACATGGGACATGTATAAAATTTGATTATTCCCCCCATTTATTTATTCAATCATTTACATCAGTATGGACACATGAATTTGATTTTAGCATAATCTGGATTATATTCTAATAGTACCTTATTTCTTTTTTTGATCAAATAATTTCAGGTCTGGCCACCGGAAATTCTTTTAGTTGCCCTGTGTCCTTTTGACACACCTGCGTCACTACAGAGTTTTTGAAAAGTATTTCATTATTTTCTGGCATTACAACGTGCATCAGTTTTAGGTTGTATGTTTTTTGCTCCAGTCTTGGAATCAACCTTCTAAGGAATCCTGGTTTTTGTTGTTGTTGGATAATGGTACTTACTAGAAACCAGTATCTGGATGCTACGTATGCTCATTGATAGTGGAATATAATTGTGCAAGGGGATGTATGTGTTTCTACTAAGCCATGTATATGTGCATATCTATAAATTTCTATATCTGTGTCTTCACATCTGTTTATATGTATATTCAGGTGTATGTTTATTTAACTTAATGTGAGTTCATATTGATGTACCCAACTATAACCAATTACCATGTCAATCATTCTAACCTTTTCCCCTTGCTATTTGTAAATTCCCACCCAATAGTATGAAACCTGGATCCCAGGCTGAACGCGGCAGCTCATGCCTGTTCCTAGCACTTTGGGAGGCCGAGGCAGGTGGATCACCTGAGGTCAGGAGTTTGAGATCAACCTGACCAATATGGTGAAACCCTGTCTCTACTCAAATTACAAAAATTAACCAGGCATGATGGTGTGCACCTGTAGTCCCAGCTACTCAGGAGACTGAGACAGGAGAATTGCTTGAGCTCAGCTGGCGGAGGTTGCAGTGAGCCGAGATCGTGCCATTGCACTCTAGCCTGGACAACAGAGTGAGACTCCATCTCAAAAAAAAAAAAAAAAAAAGGAAAGAAAAGAAAAAAGAAACCTGTATCCCACCATTGCCATCAATTTAATTACTTGTGAAATTCTAGTTATCATTATGGTAGTTTCAGAATTGTTAGTGGCAGCCCCCTGAAGAATAACTTTGTCAAATAGAGAACAGGATTTATGAGCAATGACTCCAGTCTTACAAACTCCATTTATTTCCAAAGTTGCCTAGGTTAGCACCTCCCCTCTCCCCTGCCACCACATAAGTGAGGTTTTGATCCATTTTCATTATGGTTAGATTATTATTAGATTAATTTTGTTTGCCTGGGTTTATTTTACTGAATTTCTAATCTCCTCCATTTTCTGTTCCTCTGCCAATCCCTCACGGTTTTGATGACTGCAGCTTTATTTGTCTTGGAATATAGCAGCATGAGTCCTTCAATTTGTTCTTTTTTCAGTATTGTGATAGCTATTTCATGTCTTTTTCCTTGCCATGTAAGTTTTAGATATGGTTTGTCACTATCAGTAAGATAACTTGCTAAGAGTTTGATTGGGATTGTGGTTAATCTATAGGTCAGTGTAGAAAGAATTGACATTTAGAAGTATTGAGTCATAAACTTGGAAGATATTTCCAACACCCTCTTCTTTTACCCTGTGAAATAATAGAAAAGTGCCATTTTTAACATGCTTTCCTCGTTAAATATGTCTTATAAATTATATAGGTCCGGAAGACAAAAAATGAAAAATAATCTCCATCCAACAAACAGCGTAGATTAAGATTAAATAGATATACAAGTATCTGGGTCTTGCCAATTAGGTTTTCAAGTGCATTCATACAAGAAATTTACTGGAACACATTTTGATATATATTAACTATAAGGCTGTTGTAATAGTATAGATGGCATAGAAATTAAAATTCATTGTGCAGAAGACTGACACATATGGTCAGAGAGGAAAGGAGACTCAGGGAGTAGCACATTATTAACTAGAAGATTGGGGAGGCTAAACATAAAACTCTGTGGAGAAAAAATTAAGGACATGAGACAAGAAATAAGCTGAATCTATTTTGAAGGGATAGAGATGCATAAAAGAACTGGGATATTAGAAAAGACTACTTTGAAAAAATGAGAGTTTCAAGTTACGAGACCAGAAATGAATGGCTTAGAAAGGCACCCTCTTCTACCCACAAATTATACTTGAAAAAAATAATAATCAAAATATCATTACATGTTTTAAAAATAAAACACAGGCTTATTATTTGAATCTCAAAATTTATTTTCAAACTAACAGCCTGGAATTGGTCTGTGAGTTACAAATTCTATATATTTGACCAAGTTCCATTTAGAGAGTGAAGGCAGATTTTCTTCTTAATAAAAGAGGCATTTTAAAAATTCTAAAATGTAATCGATAGGAAAGACTGGCAAAGACATATAAGGACACAAATATTCCAAACAATTATTTGATTGTTAACATGCCAACAAAAGGTTGGTTTTCAAAAGACCATGTTTTTTTTAATTTCAGAAAAATATGGTTTCAGTAATTCCCGTAAGTAATTCAGCGATGAGCTATCAGCTGCCGGTAATGAATTCTCCTACAAAGGAATAATTTATTCCCAGTGTACTCACACAAGCTGGGATGCTACCAGGAACTTGAAGCTGTAAAAGAACCCTATCTTATTAGCTACAATGCCTCACTCACAATACATACTCATGAGTTACATATTAAATGATGAGAGGTTATTTATCTTCATACACTAGTTTGGAAATGGATGAATCATTTCTCATTTCTTCTGAAAGATGTACATTGTGCTTTTGCTCACATTTCAATTTCAGAGCTTCAAACTTGTGATACTTATCTAATTGAAGGATTAGATTCACATTTGCACACACACAAAGCACAAAACAAATGAACTGCCATATCTAAAGGCAATAGATATTAGCAACAAAACACATTAACAATGAAATTTTACTTTTCTAAAAATGTTTGGTTATATATTAAAGCAAAATTGTCTTGTACCCTAATGCTATGCAAATGTTTTTGATTCAATTCCTTAATTAATGGTATTGGATTTTTAAAAATAAAATTTGTTGGTTTGCAAATCAGGTCCTTAAGCTTGTATCTATCATTCTGTTCTGAGAGGGTTGATTTATGGGTACCTATAAATAAAACACAAATCTAAAAAATGTAGTGAGTGGAGCCCGGCATACTTTAAAATGTAAATTGAAACACCTCCATATACTCTCATCAAATATGTTGACTTAGAGTTACTAATTTTACTTTAAGCTAGATAAGAAAGAATTGTGTATAATCTGAATACTTACTGGCAGTGAGCATATGATTGTGTGCCCGGAAATACAGAATATCATTGATAATGGAAACTCAATGTATCCAATGCTTATTTATTTATACAAAATACATCAACTCATGATGGATTAAAGACTAGATCAAAGTCATAAAAAATAAAAAGATACAAAAGCAAAATACTTTTTTCTTAGATAATATCTTTATCAAAATAATAGTTATAAAATTAGTGGGGCTTAAATTTATTGCTGTGTATGGGGGATTGCTCTTTATGTGTATTTCACCCCATTTCACCTGAATAACAACATGCTAGTTATAACCTTACACCTTTAAAATGGAGGTCATTCTGAAGGCCTAAGTTCTTTGGGTCGTCTCTTATATAACAGTACTTCTTTTGCAATTCCAGACTCATTTTTCTTTATTTCTATATTAGCCCATTTTCACATTTCTGATAAAGACATACCCAAAACTGGGAAGAAAAAGAGGTTTAATGGACTTACAGTTCCAGATGGCTGGGGAGGTCTCACAATCATGCCAGAAGGTAAGGAGGAGCAAGTCACATCTTACATGGATGGCAGCAGGCAAAGGGAGAGCTTGTGCAGGAAAATTCCCATTTTTAAGGCCATCAGATCTCATGAGACTCATTCACTATCCCCAGAACAGCACAGGAAAGACCCGCCCTCATAATTCAATCACCTCCCACCAGCTTCCTTCACAACACGTGAGGATTGTGGGAGTTACAATTCAAAAAATGAGATTTGGGTGGGGACACAGCCAAACCATATCACTTTCCTAAATTGACTGCTTGATATTTGTATACATTATGTATGAAAATGTGTATTACTTCATGTAAAATGAAAGCTGTTTGATTATGCTAAAGAAAACAATTTTGCATTGTATCTAGAAAAGAAAATGTTTAATTGGTAAACATTAAAAGAATGAATAAAATCCCAAATCAAACTTTAGAAATATACTAAATATAATAATTACCTCCTTATATCATTCTTTTGTAATGTCTAGTTCTTCAAAAAGCTTTATAGAAAATGGACGTAGGTACTATTGGGAGTATAATTTTAACTCAGGGAACTTAAAAATTTTATGTAATGACCTTCATACTGTACATTTTGCGACCTTTTATTTTAGGGCATTATCAATTTCTCAGATCAAAATTTGAATTACAGTTATAATATTCTGCTCATCAACTTCATTATTTAGGTACAAAAGATTTAAAAGATCTAAAATATAAATGCATTAAATTTTAGAAAATGGTTTTTCCCCACAAGGAAGCACTAAAATGAACAAAATCATTTAATGACTATGGTTACTACTTTCTTCTTTTACATAACTTAGTTGGTTTTAAGTTTCAGCTTTATCCTTTCCTCAGTTTTGTTCTTTTTGGTTTGGGAAAGTGGTACATTATGTATATACAGATTTATGTCTGTTTGCCAATGAGTGTGTGGTCATGTATATTTTTGTGATTGGTTATAGAATAATATTTTTACCAAAAATATTATTTAATATTATTTTAATTAA
>NW_016826690.1:1355835-1364024 GCF_001698545.2 Rhinopithecus bieti
TTTGTTAATTTTATTCAATAGCACTAAATAGAAGATCTATGTTATCCATAATTGTTCATATGGGATATCTTTTTCCTCTTCCTTTAAGCAGGAGGTAATTTCTTAGACTGAAATGAGCTTTAGACCATTCCTATCACCTCAGCATGCAGACAATATTGGTCACTCAAGGGAAGATAAGTCACTGATAAATCTTCAGTATAACATTAGAGAACTCAAGAGCCACAGTATCAGATTGTCCCAACAAAATTTTAGAGCACCTTGTCTATCATATGTGGAATCTATGAAAGCTAATCTAAGAGTAGATACTAGAATAGTGGTTACCAGGGGCTAAAGTAGTTTGGAAGGGATGCTTGGGGAGATATTGATCAAATGATATAATATTTTAATTAAATAGAAATGTTTAAGAGATCTGTTGTACACCATGGTGACTATAGTTAACAATATATTATTGAAAAATGCTGAGAGTGGATGTAAAGTATTGTCATCACAAAAATAATTATGTGAGGTAATGCATATGTTAAATAGCTGAATTTAGTCATTCACAATGTTTATATACTTCAAAATATGTGGCATATAGTAAATACATACAATTTTAGGTCAATTTACAAAAAGAAAAAACATGAAAAAAAAACTATGAATCACTTTAGAGAGAGCAGAAATTTCCTGCTATTAATAGGATAGTATTAATAGGATATTATTTATTTATTTATATTATTATTATAGGATATTACTATTAATAGGATAGTATTTAGAGACTGTACTTAGAACAAGCGTATGAGCACAGAAGGACCTACTTTAAGAGCCCTGGAGCAAAACAGTCATCTCACAGAAACTAGATCAAAGTGTTAAGAATCATTTAAGCAGATTCAAATACTTCCTGAACTATATTTTGCCCACATTACTTGAGGGTTATTCTTTAAGAATTAATATGGAAACTTAAGTAACCTGCACACTCTATATAATTTATTGTACAGAAGTAAGCATGTAAAGTCATGGGCTCAAACTTTCACATACCTGTGAGATAATGTTCCACTTTATCTACCAAAATAATCTTTATTTATGATAATGGTCGATTTCCATTATCTTTTAGGTCATGATACATGCTTTTGACTAATGTTATCTGCTTCCATACTCAGCATAATTCAGAAATGTTCTTCCTAAAAAATAACATACTGAATGTCATATGCTGCAAATTGTGTGTAATTTTAAACCAATTGGCAGAGGGCTGACTCCCCAAGTCTGTCTCCTGGCAGTTACCCCTCTCATTCCTCATCAGTCACACACATAAATCACATACAATTTAGAAATAGGCTAATGTAGCCATGAGAAATATAATGTCTTCATCATAATATTTGTCACTACTTTTAATAATAACCCTTCTAAAACTTATGCCAGAAGTTAATACTTTTCTTTAAATAAGGTTTCTTAAAATCCATTAAAAATGCTATAACTTTATCAAAAAATATATCATGTATTTTAAAATATGGAACAGAGCAGTTGAATGGTTTCTGTAAGTATAAAATTTCAATAATATTTGTTATATTCCACTACATAAAATCTTTTAAATAATAGAATATTTTATACCAAGGAATTATCATGGCATATGATTTCCTGAAAATGAAATTTTCCTTGATGATTTAACATTTCCAATAACCCTGATAATCATCATCAAATATATATTTGTTAGGTTGTTACTAGTTACTAGAACTATAAACTAGGCTGTATTTTTAAAAAACAATTTTCTTCTTGCAAATTATTTGTTACATGAAAAATACCAAAACGTTATTGCACACTGTGCATGAGTAATGGCAACAAGAAGAAACTGGAGGCTTATGTTTTGAGACCGGTTCACGCAGAAACTGCAAATAATAGTTAACATAGGGAACACTGTGATGATGAATTCATTAGGGAGAAATAAATATTGTATTGCATTAGCCTTCATATTTTAGGATGGGGTATGTACTGGATAGTTAAGAAATTTTATTTTATAAAATAAATTTGACCATACAGTGCATAGAATATGGTGTTCTTTCTTTTTTTAAATTTAGGTTCTGGGATACATGTATAGAACACGCAACTTTGTTACACAGGTGGTTTGCTGCACCTATCAACCTGTCATCTAGGTTTTAAGCCCTGTGTTCATTAGGTATTTGTCCTAATGCTTTCCCTCCCTTTCCCCCTCACCCCTAGACAGGCCCCAGTGCATGATGTTCCCCTCCCTGTGTCCATGTGTTCTCATTGTTCAACTCCCACTTATGAGTGAGAACATGCAGTGTTTGGTTTTCTTTTCCTGTGTTAGTTTGCTGAGAATGATGGCTTCCAGCTTCATCCATGTCCCTGCAAAAGGCACGAGCTCGTCCTTTTTTATGGCTACATAGTATTCCATGGTGCATATGTGCCACCTTTTCTTTATCCAGTCTATTGTTGATGGGAATTTGGGTTGGTTCCAAGTCTTTGCTATTGCACACAGTGCTGTGATAAATGTGTGTGCATGTGTCTTTATAGTAGAATGATTTATAATCCTTTGGGTATATGCCCACTTATGATTCTGGGTCAAATGGTATTTCTAGTTCTAGATCCTTGAGGAATAGCTACACTGTCTTCCACAATGGTTGAACTGATTTACACTCCCACCAACAGTGTAAAAGCGTTCCTATTTCTCCACGGTCTCGACAACATCTGTTTTTTCCTGACATTTTAATCATTGCCATTCTGACTGGCATGAGATGGTACCTCACTGTGGTATTAATTTGCATTTCTCTAATGACCAGTGATGATGAGCAAAAATCACAAGCTTTCCCATACACCAACAATAGACAAGCAGAGAGTCAAATCATGAGTGATCACAATTGCTACAAAGAGAATAAAATACCTGGGAATACAACTTACAAGGGACATGAAAGACCTCTTCAAGGAGTATTACAAACCACTGCTCAAGGAAATAAGGGAGAACACAAACAAATGGAAAAAAAAAATCCATGCTCATAAATAGGAGGAATCAATATTGTGAAAATGGCCATACTGCCCAAAGTAATTTACAGGTTCAATGCTATTCCCATCAAGCTACCATTGCCTTGTTTTGCAGAATTAGAAAAAAACTACTTTAAATTTCATATGGATAAAAAAAGAGCCCGTGTACCCGAGACAATCCTAAGCAAAAAGAACAAAGCAGGAGACATCATGCTACCTGACTTCAAACTGGACTGCAAGTCTACAGCAATCAATACAGCGTGGTACTGGTACCAAAACAGATATATAGACCAATGGAAGAGGACTGTGTTCTTAAAGTACAAATTTTTAGACTGCATCGAAAGGAAAACAAATATTTGAAATGGTCAATCGAAGTGGACCACATTGAAATAATTTGAAGAGGGTGAAATTAATGAATTCAAAAATAAATTCTGCCGGAATCCTAGATGTTTGGGACCCATTTCATGTCTGGGCATCTGTTGTTATGGCATGCATCGTACACTGAACTAAAGTTTACATCCCCAAAACTCCCCCAAGGCTTTCAGTTCTGCCCCAAGGTAAATCTACATCCTCTTCCACGTGACCGCCTTCTGAGTATTTGATGAATGCCAATAAGACAAATGACCCCAGGTTCTTCACTTGTTCTTTACGAGATAAGTTTTCTGGTCTCTTCTGAATTCTGGTTAGTTTTCTCTAGGTTGCAAAGATCTTTTGTAAAGCAAAAGTTCTGAAAAGATCAAATTTTATGTGTGATAAAATGGCACGCTATTGGACCATACTGAGTCTGCTGTTTAATTTTTGACCAATTCTTAAATTATTTCCACAGTGAACTCATACTGGCTGGTATTTTTGTAAGAATCTCTCAGTTATATACTAACTCACTTGACCAGTCTCCAAGTTTTCATGTCAGTCAGTGCTCTCTTTTGTTGTTGTTCTACCAACTGCAAATGTTCAAAATCTTACTAATGTAAGTTTATTTAATGCCTGCTCAGAAGATTCAGAAAATACTTTTTTAAATTTACTTTTTAAAATAAAAATTGATTCAAAGTATATCATTTACTCCAACAATCCATATGATGTAATTACTATGTGTTAGAGATTTTGTTAGCAACAGCATATTCTGCAAACAAGGCAGTCTGGACTTTGGTCTCACAGGAGTGACAATGGACATGTCATTATGCCTCTGTATGCTTTAGTTTCATCAAATGAAAATTTAGAGAGTTTGGTTGTGTGAGGAGGAACGGGTTTGGCTCAATCAGGAAACCTGAGTGGATTCTTAGTGTTTGTGTTTTTCATTGATAAATTCCCATGACCTATTCCCAAAGCTATTCCAGAGTTTTTAGGATTTGATATAAAAAACTGAAATTTTCATTTCATGTGAATATATTTTGTTATTTTCCATTAAGAAAATGTTGATGTTAAAATATATGAGCAACATAGTACAGCAAATGAATTTTAGTACTAAATATGAAATGCCTCAAATATACTGGCATCCAATAATGAGATTTTAAGATAAGAGACTTTAAAATCTATTTAAACTGAAGTAACATTGGCCATGTGTTCAAAAGATGGAATTGTAATATACAGACTATTGAGATCTATACACTATGAGTATCCAATGAATATTTTCAAGTTAATTATTCAAAAATCAACATTTTCTGGAAAAAAATGAAAAAGATAAGTTCTTAACCATAATGTAGAGTAACATTTACAATCCAAAAGGCTTTTGTTCTGAAATTTCAAAGATTAAAAAAAATTAGCCTATATTTATAGAGGACACAAACTTTTAAAATATAATTTAAGAATATAAATTTATAAACAATCATGTAGTCATAAGGAATTTAAAGTGATAATCTGTGAATACTCATCAAAAATCACATTAGAATTTATAAAGATCCTGAATTTATAGTCAAAGATTTATTGTTTCCATGAATTAGCAATTTGGGTGAGCTAATTTGTAAATGACGTGTTCGCTTGAAAGACTATACACAAAAGAAACTCAGTAAGCAAAAAAAGAAAAAATATTGGAATAATGACTGAGAGAATGAATGTTCTCCACAATCAATGTCATTAAAAAAGCAACTTTCTGAAACAAAAGAGAACCATCTATTTTTTTTCTTTGTCCCTTTTTAGTAAGCCGTTTGCCTCTGGTTTAGCAATATGAACATATTTCCTTTCCTAGTTGGAGGCCTCCAATCCTGGGAATATTTATATATGTACACCCTGTAGGTTATACTTTTCAGACTAGATGGATTTCTCAATTCAAGATGTACCAAATACTTCCACAATTCTAATTAAAGGAAGAAGTTTGGGAGTCAGAAACCTTTTGCCCTGGAGCCTTGCACCACTGTGTATTAATTTTCACCTTTTTTCCGTTTAACTAGGGTTACTGATTTTCATTTGCTAAAAAATTCTGCATTTGAAAAGAGGTACCATTCTACAGCATTTCTGGCAAATCATAAATTAACCTACAGTAAATGACATTAAGGAGATAGCTCTCTTCTGTAAATGGATAGGATACCATATGGCTTTGATGTTAGTGTGAACTTAATCACAAGCTCTATGATAGGCCATGATATAATTTCATAATAAATTGCATGAACAAATGCTGCCACTATCTGCACAGCATGTGAATTTGGGTACCTATAATCTTTAGGGAAAAATGAATATAAAATATTGAGTTAAAAATTAGATATAAGGATGGTACATTAGCATATCCACTAAAAATACAAAAAAATTAGCCGGGCGTGGTGGCGGGCACCTGTTAGTCCCAGCTACTCGGGAGGCTGAGGCAGGAGAATAGTGTGAACCTGGGAGGTGGAGCTTGCAGTGAGCTTAGATCACGCCACTGCACTCCAGCCTGGGTGACAGAGCGAGACTCCATCTCAAAAAAAGAAAGTTACATCTAAATTGCAGGAAGTCAGTAGGTGTAATTTTGGAGTCATCTTAAAAAAAATGATAGACATTTCTTCCATTTCTCCCTTTGCTGCCATCTGGCAGGCAGCCTACAATGTGATTGATCCAGTAGGAAGAGTGCCCTGTGGGCCAATCCACGAGCCTTGCTAGCTCCCCTGGAAAGAGTTCAAGATGCCTTTTTTCAATACCCCAACACTAGCTCCACAGCACCCAACCACATCCTTGAAATTTCAGTTATTTTCTGGTACACATTGGTACACATTTGCCAATTATGTACAAAGACTGTCAATGAAATCAGCAGTTCACTATGAGATTACAGTGTTGCTATTCTTTTGTAACAAAGTACTTGATTATCTAGA
This sequence comes from Rhinopithecus bieti, assembly GCF_001698545.2. Lineage (NCBI taxonomy): Eukaryota > Metazoa > Chordata > Mammalia > Primates > Cercopithecidae > Rhinopithecus > Rhinopithecus bieti. The sequence continues at coordinate 1,362,081 of NW_016826690.1, forward strand.
GTATTTTACTTCAAAATATTTCTGAAAACCATACTTCCCTGTGCTGAATCCTCAGTCAGAAGAGTGCTGACAATCAATACAGAAGTAACATATTATTGGAAAGAATAATTAGAACATTAATGAAAACTGATCTCATTCATTTTTCTTAAAAATGGAGGAAATAATGTTTTCTGATTTCCCTCCGACATTCCAAGAGCAAGGTACCGCATAATTTATATGTAATTCAAACATCAATAGAGAGGTTTTTTTATACTGATTGCTCCCACTTTAGTAGTACTCTACAAACAAATAAAGAAATTAACTGATTTTACCCCTGATCAGGTGATCTTTCTTTGGAGATGTGACATTTAATCTGATTATTCATGAATATGTTAATGAGAGATTTATCACATGCCAGTCATTAGACACTGAATATTAAAATGCAACCAGTCATGCAATGTTGATGACAAGCTTCCTTTTCCAATTTGCAGGGAAAGAATAAGCAAGCAAGATGAGTTTAATATCTGGGTTTTATTTCTTTTTGTAAAATCTTCAGTGGCACATATATGTGTGAAGGAAAAAAATAAATTCTTAAAGTCCAAAACTCAGGAACTGCAATTTTTTTTGGTCACTCATTCCAATTAAACCAATGTCACTTAAATTTAACAGGAATGAGACATGAATAATTAATAGAGTCCAGTTGTGTATTTCTAATATGCAAGCAATTCCAAGTTGATAAACAGCTTTGGATTACCAAAGTTTACTGGTAAAGCTACTGTTTGGAACTTAAACTAGTCATGCATTTTCTGCAAGAAATGACTTAACAAAGAATGGTGGGAAATCAGAGATCTAATCTCACTCCCCCAGACCCTCTGAGGGCAAAGAAAGTGTTAGTCCAGAAATAAGCACAAGGCCTCAAACATAGCACACATGAAATAAAGATTAGATGAAGAAAGGAAGGAATGAAAAATACCTGGATGTGCTATGCTGGTAGAGTATAAAATCTAATCATTATTTAAACTTGGTTTCTATATGAAAACTTAATGGAAGATTCCATATCGGCTCTAAGAAACACAGCAGCTCTCTTCCTACCTCTGCCCCTTAGTCATCAGCAGTGAGTGACGCTTTTCTCTTACAGTCAATGCCCCCAAGATGCTGTGCTAGTAACAGGAGAGCATGAAACTCCTGAAGTGTCAGGGGCTGTCATGGTTTTGGTTGGACATTCTTAGGTGAGGTACAGGAATAACACATCATAGAGAAGAAGAGGTGAGGTAGGCAATCGCCTCAGACACTAAACCATAAAACATCTCTGAAAGTGTAAAGCAAAGAAGAAAATTGTATTCATCAGAATTCTTCTTAAAAGAGAATAGTGGTTGTATTAGAAGGACCTCTTGGTTAAGCTGCATGGGGTGGACTGTAAGAGGCTTTTGTCTATTCCACTCACAGCAAAGCCTGTGTGCTCCAGGAATTGTTCGTAATTGCTGTGGTTGGTGAAGTGGATGATGTAAGAATCAGGGTGTGCTGCCTTCCAGAGTCCTCCTTTTCTGCCTTTGTTCTCATCCAGGTGCCAGGACTCATCTCTAAAAAAGTATGTTGAGAAAATATTTAGAGTATCAGTTTGAAGGGGTTTCAAATTACTCTGCTAAGAGCACCCAAATGCCTTTCTCCAGCCAGGAGTCAATAAACAGGGCAGGAAAAAGGAGGGACTGTTCCAGTGGCAAGTGCATAGAGCCACCTAAAGTACTGCTTGCTCACTTTAGGAAACTGTCTTATAATATTAAACAGTACAGTATGAGACTGTTTCCACCAAACATCTTGAACAACAGGTGCATTTTTACTGTCATTAAATAGTGGGTCATAAAGGCAAAGCTATGGAGACAGAAAACAAATCAGTGAATTCCAGGACACACAAGTAGGGGGGAGGTGGACTACAAAGGTGCCCACAGGAATTTTGGGGGGGGGGGG
>NW_016826690.1:1364886-1366802 GCF_001698545.2 Rhinopithecus bieti
CATGAAATTCAGGGGTGTTACTAGAAAAAAAGCCCAGTTCCTCCTTATCTAAAAAAATTGCCGAAATGGGCTATGATTTTTCAATATGTTTTCCAGTTTTTCCCTCTTATAATTCTGTGTTTAAATAACTAAAGAAGTCGGGGCCGGGCGCGGTGGCTCAAGCCTGTAATCCCAGCACTTTGGGAGGCCGAGACGGGCGGATCACAAGGTCAGGAGATCGAGACCATCCTGGCTAACACGGTGAAACCCCGTCTCTACTAAAATACAAAACTAGCCGGGCGAGGTGGCGGGCGCCTGTAGTCCCAGCTACTCGGGAGGCTGAGGCAGGAGAATGGCGTAAACCCGGAAGGCGGAGCTTGCAGTGAGCTGAGATCCGGCCACTGCACTCCAGTCCGGGTGACAGAGCGAGACTCCGCCTCAAAAAAAAAAGAAGTCGGAAATTACTTGGCAACTTTGTACTAGCAATGGTCATTATTTTACAACCTATGCTCAGGTAGTAATTACCTTCTCATAATTGTCCAGTATGCAACTAAGAAGGTCAACCACTAAAATCATTTTAATTTCCCTTCAGCTTCACTGATTATTTGTAAAGAGCATTTTGTTTCTAGGTCAAATCGTCTTAACACACACAGCTAACTCTGGTTGAGCCAAACCAGATTTCCTTCAAAAGCTCTGACATTGAGACTCTGCTCTGGCATTTCATCTGTTTGTATAGAAAATGTTAGGCGTCTCTTTGCCAAGTCTAAGCTGTGATTTCAAAATCCCCTCATAACGTTGCTTTTCAACTGTATTCCAGACATAAAACTGAAATTGACCCTACAGTCATTGCCAGAGGCATACATAGAAATGTATAATCACAGTGTCATTGGACACACGCATATAAATTGTATATCTCTAAACTTCGCAAATCTAATACGGTATTCACAATTTGGGCAATAATGTCAGCAACAAATTTAATCAAATAAAAACCTCGAGAGTAATAGTGGTTTATTTCTGAAAACCAAATATTGAAATTTTGCTGACTGGCTCACTTTAAATGATCAGAGGAATTGCTTCATAAATTCTTGCAGTAGCGTCATAAGTCATTATGACCGTAGATTCTCTGATACATTTATTGGGACACCTTGTAAAATAGTGAAGTTGCAGAAACACAAAAGCATACTGGTTTTAATTTCACGTTTTCATACATATTACATATGAAAACTGAAGTTTTATATTAAACAAAGGGAGTCTTAGGTTTGCAGTTTATACATTGATTGACAAGATATCTATTACCGTAGCATGGAAAAGCAAGTTCCTTGTGTCACTTGCTTTGCTTTTTTCATTCTTCCTTAATTTTTACTAGGATTTTATTTTCTTTTTCTTTTTCAGCAGGAAACTCTGAAGCCACCACCTAGTTCACTTCAATGGTTATGTGCTTTTCTAAGTTTCACCACAATTTTATCAGTAGTTCAGACGTATTACTCTTGCTCGATATTGTTTGAGTTCTATAATCACTATTAGAAAATGCTCTTTGATTTGATCCTTTCTAATGTGTATTTTCTCAGGGACAGGACCGATTTTGAAGTTGAACACACACTGGCACACTGGTATGTAATGTGCATGTACAGAGTGCCTCTGACCTATGCAGAGTAGGAAGTGATTCCTAAACCCCACCTAAAGTGTAACTCAGACTGGTTTAGAAAGGCTATTGGATTTGAAATGGCAAAATACTAAGATATGGGAAAATATTAAGATACTGGTTTAATTTTAAAAATCAGTATTAATCATGTTTACCTAATTCTTGGTTTTTTTTTTTTTTATTATTATACTTTAAGTTCTAGGGAACATGTGCATAATGTGCAGGATTGTTACTTATGTATACTTGTGCCATGTTGGTGTGCTGCACCCATCAACTCGTCAGCACCCATCAATTC
>NW_016826690.1:1367678-1377967 GCF_001698545.2 Rhinopithecus bieti
AAGCAAATGCTTAGAGATTTTGTCACCACCAGGCCTGCCTTACAAGAGACCCTGAAGGAAGCCCTAAACATGGAAAGGAACAACCAGTACCAGCCATCGCAAAAACATGCCAAAATGTAAAGACCATCGAGGCTAGGAAGAAACTGCATCAACTAACGAGCAAAATAACCAGTTAATATCATAATGGCAGGATCAAGTTCACACATAACAATATTAACCTTAAATGTTAATGGACTAAATGCTCCAATTAAAAGACACAGACTGGCAAACTGGATAAAGAGTCAAGACCCATCAGTCTGCTGTATTCTTGGTTTTTTAAAGGAACAAAAACCAACATATATGTTATTCGAGTTGTATAAATTTGTATTATTCTATATAACATCCACATATATTGTCTATAACCCATGTGACCATATAGTGTGTCTATAATGACCTTGTATCTAGTCATATGCACACCTGTTGCAGTAATTCATGCTGTGTAGGCAGGTTCTACAACAATTCAGATCAGTTCTAGTAATAAACCTGTTGGTTGCTTTTATTGAATGTTGTTCTATTTCTGTCTGTAAGGTCATATCCAGGTTAAGAGAAACTGACTGAACTAAAGAGGAGCTTATGACTATTCCCTAATGATATCACATCCAAAATGATGAACTGAGGCCGGGCGCGGTGGCTCAAGCCTGTAATTCCAGCACTTTGGGAGGCCGAGACGGGCGGATCACGAGGTCAGGAGATTGAGACCATCCTGGCTAACACGGTGAAACCCCGTCTCTACTAAAAAAAAATACAAAAAACTAGCCAGGCGAGGTGGCGCGTGCCTGTAGTCCCAGCTACTCGGGAGGCTCAGGCAGGAGAATGGCGTAAACCCGGGAGGCGAAGCTTGCAGTGAGCTGAGATCCGGCCACTGCACTCCAGCCCGGGAGACAGAGCGAGACTCCATCTCAAAAAAAAAAAAAAAAAAAAGATGAACTGACAGTGACTTAAATTGTTAAGCATTAGGAGAAATCCCTGTATCCCTGCAGTGTTTAGTTCCTTGAGGCTCTGACGAGGGACCTCCAGTTTGTTGGACAAAGTAGATGGGATATGAAGGCAGCTCTTATACACATATTTTATTTTGGCTGGGATGAGTATCACTGGTATCTCATTTGGTAGCATATTAAAATATACAGATCTTCATGAATCTGACAATATTATTCAAACAGTTTAATACAGTCTGGTGTTTCTTTCTTTTTTTTTTTTTTTTGAGACGGAGTCTCGCTCTGTCGCCCAGGCTGGAGTGCAGTGGCGCGATCTCGGCTCACTTCAAGCTCCGCCTCCCGGGTTCACGCCATTCTCCTGCCTCAGCCTCCCGAGTAGCTGGGACTACAGGCGCCACCACCTCGCCCGGCTAGTGTTTTGTATTTTAATAGAGACGGGGTTTCACCCTGTTAGCCAGGATGGTCTGGATCTCCTGAACTCGTGATCCGTCCGTCTCGGCCTCCCAAAGTGCTGGGATTACAGGCTTGAGCCACCGCGCCCGGCAGTCTGGTGTTTCTTAATGATGGGAATGTTCTGAGAAATGTGACTCTAGCTGATTTTGTCATGGTACAAAAACCACAGAGTGTAATTCCAAAACCTAGATGGCGGAGCCTACTATACACCTGGGCTATATGGTATAACCTATGGCTCCTAGACTACAAACCTATAGAACATGCAGCTGTACTAATGCTATAGGCAATTGTAACACCATGGTAAGTATTTGTGTGTTGAAACATATCTGAAATAGAAAAGGTACAGTAAAAATATGATAGTATTACAAAACCACCATTGCATATGTGAAGCATAGTTGACTGAAACATAGTTAGGCAGGGTATGGCTGTATGCCTCAGGTGTCAATTATGTGATTCCATCTGGTAGCAACTATATGAGCATTATATATTTGAGACTAAAAGGCTAACATACCAATTTATTTTGTATGTATCTTTTAAAATGCTTGCTATTTTTACTTAGAGAAGCTCTGTTCACTATTTTAAAAAGATGAAACACGTTACTGGAAAAAGCATAATATGATATCATTCTCTCCTATAAACAAAAGACCTGATAACCAATAACTTTCAAGGAGCACTCGCCCTGTGACACATCCTATGCATTCTAACCATTTTACAAGCATTATCGCATCTCATGGAATCCCCACAAGTATCATGTAAGATAGATTCTGTTATTATTCCCATTTTATGGGGGAGGAAACCGTACTTCAGAAGGTTAAGTAAAACTTGCTTGAGTGTAAAATATATTTTCTTGCCTCTCACTACCATTTACTATGATACAGTTACTAAGGATTTATTACCCTCTGCACAGGAGCCTTGTGATCTCACATTTCTCAACCCCTCCTCCAGGGAGTGGAGTTGATCTGAGTATTCAGAAGTAAAAATGACATTAGTTAGCAATTGCTGAGAACTTTCCATGTGCCAGGCACTGTGGTCAAGGCATTATCTCATATAATAATCAGAATCTATCAAAGACATGGGTCAATTATTATCACAATTTTAGTAGACAAGGACACTGAAACTTACAAAGGTTAAAAGTCTGTCCACACCACAGCTAAGAAGTGACAGAGTCAGAAGAAGAAGGAAGGCAGTCTGACTGCATGGTCTGTTCTAGTAACTATTATGAAATAGCCAACAGCACCCAAGACTTAGTAGCTTTTAAAGCTTCACCATTGAGGGTGTGCATTTTTAAAGATGGGGTCAGAGTATAAGGAAGTCTTCCTGGTCCTCCTTAAGTTCCATGGCAGGATGCCTGCCTGTGTGCTCTACCTACCTGTTCTAATTCTGGGGTTATCAGGAGAAGAAACAAGAAAACTACAAAAGCCTTAACTTCTCATGAAATATCTTAGCAAAACATTGTAATATGAAAAACATATGCCACCTTTTATGTTTATGGCCTTGTTTTATTATTCTCTTCTTTTGGAATATTTCTTTCTGGAGTTTGCAAAGGAATTATATTGAGAACACTGATGTGAATCCCAAAGGAAAGATATTTTTCTTCTCTAATGTTCTCAAATGTCAGGAAATCATTTAGAGAGTGACTGTCTTTGGTGACTGGTTCTAATTTGCACTGTTGTTTGATAATGTGCACACTGGAGATCAATTATCTGAAGATCTCCTTAGGGCTGGAAGGTCATCTTTGGTGAATTAGCCTGATGGCTCATTAAAATGCGTCAATTCTCCTTTTTCCCTGCAATGCATAGAGTATGCTCTCTAAGTGGAGTGGCAAAATGTACATGAGGAGGGAAATTTAACACATTAATGAGAATTATTGTGTGTATTTGGAGACTTCTATTTGATTAAAAGAGGCTTTTACTATTGGGCTTCCTTTGTGGCTAAGGTTTTCCATAGCACCTACTGTAATTGCTTCCTGTAAAAGAGTCAGTATCCCTGCAGTTGTCCCAGTGTGCTCTTGTTTGGTGCATTTTTCTCTTCTTTAATATAAAGCATCTTGACTGAGAAAATTTTAAACTCCAGTGTTTGAAGGATGAATTGATGTTGATGTTCTGCAAAGGAAAATAATAAATAGGCTTGGAGAAAGGAAAAGGAAACAAATCTCACTGTTAGAGGTAATGTGGAAAGAATAATAAACAAATGTAGGCTGGGCGCGGTGGCTCAAGCCTGTAATCCCAGCACTTTGGGAGGCCGAGACGGGCGGATCACGAGGTCAGGAGATCGAGACCATCCTGGCTAACAGGGTGAAACCCCGTCTCTGCTAAAAAAAAAATACAAAAAACTAGCCGGGCAAGGTAGCGGGCGCCTGTAGTCCCAGCTACTCGGGAGGCTGAGGCAGGAGAATGGCGTGAACCCGGGAGGCGGAGCTTGCAGTGAGCTGAGATCCGGCCACTGCACTCCAGCCTGGGCGACAGAGTGAGACTTCGTCTCAAAAAAAATAAATAAATAAAATAAAAATAAAAAAGTAAACAAATGTAAAGAAGACAACATTTGTGATCAGGGTCTATCTATTAATGTTTGTTAGGGAGAAAATGCCTAAAATGTGAATAAGTAAAAGCCTAACAAGAAATAAGGTATAGCAGCCTTCCAATACTTTGCAATTGAAAAGAGACAAACTTGGCCAGGCGCGGTGACTCACGCCTGTAATCCCAGCACTTCGGGAGGCTGAGGCGGGTAGATCACGAGGTCAGGAGATTGAGACCATCCTGGCTAATCCGAGATCGTGCCACGGTCCGGAGATTGAGACCATCCTGGCTAATCCGAGATCGTGCCACTGCACTCCAGCCTGGGTGACAGAGCAAGACTCCATCTCAAAAAAAAAAAAAAAAAAAAAGACAAACGTCTTCCAGAAGCAGAAAATAGCAGGTTTCTAATAATTCATAAGAGAAGAACATATTTTATGTTAATTATAATATAGGCCATATTTTATAAGAAGTAGCAGGACAGTTCATTCTGTTTCAGTTCTTTTTCCTCTTTGGATTTCTTTGCTTCTAATTTATTTTTCTGTTTCTATGATTATTTCTGTCGGCTTCAATCTTTAGCTCTTTGTACTCTTTAATCTCTGGTTATGTGGGGTAACGGAAGGCAGGTGCTGGTGTGACAGTGGCCCAGTATTATCACGTTCTAATAGATTGTGTTTTCTTTGATCTCTGCTCAAGAGTTTCATGCAGGTGTTTGGGAGGAAAGAGAAAAAAAAATGTTTTTCCTGACATTTTCATCACTGCATAGAGAATTACAATTTTACAAAGATCATAGAGATTCAAAAAAGATGAATATGTGTCTAACAGTGAGCATATTAAAATCTAATATTTTATGGTTTTGTTTTTATTATTTGCAAACTTGGCACAGTAACTGTGAAGACAAAAATTGTTCTTCAAGCTTTGTGAGAGAGTCAAATAAAAAAATGTTTTAAAATTAGCACTAGTTCGTAACTGAGAACATTCAAGAAAAAAACATGAAACAAAATGAAAAAAATACGATGAACCTTAACAATTGTAATAATTGAAGATAACTTTTGGTTGGTGAAGCTATAGTTCTGTTTTTTTTTTTTCTCTTTTTTTTTGAGACGGAGTCTTGCTCTGTCGCCCAGGCTGGGAGTGCAGTGGCGGATCTTAGCTCACTGCAAGCTCTGCCTCCCGGGGTTTACGTCCATTACTCCCGCCTCAGCCTCCCGAAGTAGCTGGGATCTACAGGCGCCCGCCACCAATAGTTTTTTGTATTTTTTAGTAGAGACGAGGTTTCACCATGTTCGTCAGGATGGTCTCGATCTCCTGAACCTCGTGATCCGCCCATCTCGGCCTCCCAAAGTGCTGGGATTACAGGCTTGAGCCACCGCGCCCGGCCTAGTTACTGTTTTTTAAAGAAAAAAAAAGCATATCATAACTTATTTAAAAGATAGAAATTTTTTAAAGAAATTTTAAGAAATAATTTAGTGAAATACGCAAGTACTTCTAAAAGCAGGGCTTGAAGGATGCACTGATACGTACTTTGATAATGTAAGCCCCGAAGATCAGGACAGGTGTCTGTCTTATTTGCTGTTCTATCCCCACATTTACAATTCACTGAATGAATAATGAATGAATGTGTGTATCACAAGAAAAAAATCATGGCTATGGTTGCCATTCAAAAGAGGCACAGTGTTATAACACTAGCAGTAGGTAGTGCGGATAGAAGCCAGATCATTGCATGGGGGCTGGAGGGAACTTAACTTTAAGTAGTAGATTGCATATAATAACCTTGATTCTCATCCCTCATTCTATGTCAGACTTAGAGCGTCTGCATACCCCCTGGCCACAGCGCCAGTGGAGAAGGGTCTCTATCCCATCATGTTCTATAATATGTATCTACGAAAAATGAGGGCAGGGAACGTGCCTGTGGGTATGAAACAGCAAAAACTTTTTGCGGAAGTGAGGAGGTATCTTGTTGGAGCTGGGGGTGAGGGGCACTTGGCACCTAATGGCTGCATAACTGTATTTTTTTAACAGCTTGACTGAGATATATTTATTCACACACTATATAGGTGACCCATTGAAAGTGTAAAATTCAATGGCTTTTAGTATATCCACAGAATTGTATGTTCTTGACCTAAGTCAGATCTGTGGAGTCAGGTCTCAACTAAGCTACCCAGGGTGTGTGTGTGTGTGTCTGTGTTTATGTGTCTGTGTGTGTGAATTTGTGTATGTTTACGTGGGTGTTTGTGGTTAGGGTGGGGAATGCAAGCTGCAGGGACTTCCAGATCTGTCTCTCTGCAATAGTGTTGGTAATATACTTTAAAAAATGAGTATTTTTTTCCTGTGAGCTCTCTGAACTGTATTTTATCTAAAGATACTGTCTGAAATTTCATATGAAGCTATGGGAAAAGTCATATAGGTCACTGTTACAGGTGACGAATTACTGTGTTAAAACTTTCAGTAAAAAGGTTTCCAACATTAAATTCACATTAATGATTTATAGTCTTGTATTCACACTTTACAAGTGCCTTGCCATGGTTAAGTAAGCCTCTCCCATTCTTGTAAAAGTGAAAACATATTTGCTTAAAAGCCTTGCAAAATGAAGCCTAGAAAAATCCTCCTTTTAGAAAATAACATAATGTAGTTCACGAACATGTTCGAGAAGGGAGCTTGAGCATGTTCATTGTCTGCTTCTGTGCTTAAATACCATAGCTTTGTGAAATATACGTGAAGGCTCGCTAGTATGCGTGTGTGTGCACACGCATGCATGTATTTATGTGTATATAAGTTAAACCATTATTTTTAATTATTTACATTAAAATTTTCAGAGGGTTCAGATATAAATAAATCTATATAAGAAGTATAATATATAGTAACAGTAATATATAACATATAAGCTATAAATTATATAACATAAATATACATTACATGTAAAAGCATATATACACACAGTAATTAAATATGTGTATTTTAAAATTATAATTGAGGAAGCTAATTCATCCTTAAGTACATTTCTGGAAGTTCCTCTGTGGACACTGTTCTCAAATTTTCTGGCAAAAATAATGTTTCAGTTTCTGATTAAAACCATTCTTGTTATCCACACTAAATAGACTTGCCTGACCAGTATCTAATTTTAGAGTGGAGTCTTGAGTCATCAGTTCTACAAAGATATGTAACCTGTTCATGATAATCACATGCAAGAGAAGCTGGTGTTCTGTGACCTGCAGTCAGTGTGCCAGAAAGAAGGTGTCAAGACAAGAGTCGGCTAGTGAAACAGTGCTGGTGAGTGGGAAAAAGAACAAAAATGAAATGGAATCCAAGCCAGTTTGACACAGGACAAATGAAAAAGCAAATCCTAGAGCACCCTGGAGAGAAATAATGGGCAATGATTCTTTAGTCAGAAAGGCTCTGAGCCAGGGCACAATATCAATGGTCGCAAGAGGACAGGGACTCCCGGCCATACGCCCTATGCCCTTGTTTCATCTGAGGCCTGACCGAGGGCAGAGTCTGTAGTGCCAGTGGGTGAAGGGATGACAAGAGGCAGGTAAATCCCAGGAGCTGTTGCTACCTCCAGAGAAGGAGGAATCCAGCAGTGCTACAGCATCTCAGTCCAAATTGGCTCCCTCGTTGTCTGACAGCAACCTTTAGGGCTCCATTCTGGACTTTATCTCCAGTTCCTTTCCTCACCCCATTTCCTTTAAAGAATGGCCAGAAAATCTGAGCATGGTGTCCTTCTGTTCAGAAGGAGAAGAAAAAATAATCTTATATTAGTCTGTGGTGTACACTGAAAGAAAGAACAATTCAGTATCTTTATAAGAACCTTGTCTGAGGGATTATGTTAAAAAACAAATAACTGAAAACATAAAAACCTAATATTCAAACATTTTTCTCTGGTCTGTTTTTTGGTTGTTACTAGGCCATTAAAAATATTATAAAACATTAATTGTTTAATCTTGGAAAAAAATGTATTTAAAAGGTTTAAAATCCTGGCATATTCCTCATGAGCAATGATAAAGAGAAATCACTGGGAAGCAACAAGCGTTGGCAGACTGGTTCAGCATGGTGGCTGCAAAAAGAAAAACATAAGGTCTTATTTGATAAACAACATAGCATAGCAAATTCAGGGCTCAAACTCCATTTTGACCTTCTTGATCCCAACAGTTAGAAGCAATCATTCTCTCCTGTCAACTTTCATCTCTCTTTACCTATTCCTTTGATTAGAAATTTTTAAAAGAAATCTTTTACTCTACTAGTCTATAGACCTCCTAAGAATGGTTCCCATGTATAAAGAACATGTTTTATATTTATACGCCACAGTTACTTTAGCAGTTCCATTACTTTATGGAGACTTCAGTGCAGCTTTGACCCCTCAGCCTCAGCTCCCAACCTTTCCAACTCATCACCCAACACACCACAAGTCTTATCCCATCAGACCCTGGATCTGGCTATAGTCACTTCCTCACCTGACCTGGAGCCAAGACTGCACGGGAAAATGAGGCTTCAGTATCACAAGTTGGATAAATCTCTCTCATAAAATACTTTGGTATTTCTCTACTTCGTGGGTACACAGACCACTGCAGGGACTTAAATGCAACGCTTAGTACCTTTTATAAGGTAGATTTTGTGTTTTAAGTAAGTTATTTTCAAGTGATCCTTTGGAACAAACTTTTATGCCTTTACTTTTCTATTTTCCAAAGATATGGGGTGTGACAAAACACAAATATTTTCCCATGGGAAAGAACTGAACTTTTTCAAACTTTATAAGGAAATGACTTTTCTCTTTGTAGTTATAATTAGGAAAAAATAATAAAACCTGTAGCTTGGGGTCATTTTAATTAGAAAATGTTTTACCTACAAAGAAAAAAGTCTACAAACCAGATTTTATGCTGTGAATGAGAATTTTTTATCATGCAATGCTTCTCTAAATGTTTTTTTAAAACTAATATTTTCTTATCTTATAAACATATGAAGATTTTGAGTCTAAAAGACCAAATAGATTTATGTTAAAACTTCTTTGGGCCTAGATGAAATTCTCAGATATTTTGTAAGCAATGAAAAATTAATTTGAAAGTGTTTTTTCCCCAATGTGTAATACATATTTATAACCTACAGAACAAAAAACACAATCATATTTTGGATCTTTAAGACCTGACATAGCAAAAAGATAATTTGCTTTGAGGCCCTTTGATGCATTTAATTTAATTTATTGGAAGCAAATTAATGTGAAATGATAAAATTATTAAAATGGAAATAGAAGAATAGGAATGAATCAAATCAACAGAGTAGAGAAGTGGCTGATTACCATAGTTCACAGGATAATTCCCAATTTAATCACATTAAATCTAACTGTTGGCAGACAGATGATGGGAAATACTTCTCTTGCTTTGTAATAGACAGAAGAAGACAGAAAAAAAATTTTAAAAGGCAATTCAGAATGTCAGTAGGATAAATCAAAAAGCAAACTGAAAATGATGACCAAAGTGGATCTCTTAAGGAAACATTGCCTCTTTACATTGTCAAATGAAAATCTGGTAAATGAATATTCTATGGTTTTAGATAATCATTTGTAACTTGAAAGGGATTTATATACAACTTAATAAGTATATATTGAATGACTGTTATTTTCAAGATATTATGCTGCTGATCTATCTTCCAGCTGATAAATTTAGCTGAATACCTGGAGCAATAATAGAACCAAGTTTTACTGATCTACAGCAATCCCTATTAAAATGGTAATGAACAGCTTCTGCAGTATATATTGATATATTTTCTTTTTACAGGGTGTGATGCATGTGTAAAGTAGCAGAACTTATGATACATTTGACATGATGTAAATACATGATAAATGCCAGAGGATTAATTTCATATAGCTACATATTGTCATAATTTCAAACTTCAGTGAAATGAAAACATGAGTTTTTCATTGCTGTTTTAAATTTTGTGATTTTTTCCCTCAGTGACAATTCCAAAATAAATGGAAGAAACTGGAAATTATTCTGAATATTGCATATGAATAACCATCTTATTAAATAGACTCATTTAAAATGTTTTCAAAAATTTACATCTTTCTCAATAGGAAATGAGTCCTTTAGTTCTGCTCATTTCTCTCCATTTTGGTGATGTTATTTTAGTCTAAATTTCCATAATCTTTTTTCTGGGCTATTACAGTAATATTCCAACAGGCTTTTTCTCTTCATATTTCTTGTGGTCTTTGTATTTATTTCCCAAACCATAGTCTTAAAGATCTTAAAGAGAAATATACAAAATCTGAAAAGACACTTCTCAAAAGAAGACATTTATGCAGCCAACAAACATATGAAAAAAAAAAATCACCATCACTGGTCACTAGAGAAATGCAAAT
>NW_016826690.1:1381499-1411893 GCF_001698545.2 Rhinopithecus bieti
GGGTGACAGAGCAGGACTCTGTCTCAAAAAAAAAAAAAAATTTTATCAAGGACATGGGGCTTTTGGGAAACAGACCTAAGACCATTGGTTCTCATTATCTCACTGTGGGCTACTTCCTTTTTCATTCTTCATTTATGATATGGGCTCATTACCAAACTGCTGTCAGAATTATGTAATGTGTGAATTCCGCTGAAATTTTGAACAAAAGATTTTTGACAAGTATGATTAATAAGTAGGATTTCAAGACATTTGACTTCACTGAAAATTTTTACTGTCATGACCCCTTTAACAATCTTTTTACTTCTGGAGATGTGTTTCCAGTTTGGGTGATTATTAATGACTGATTTATTCTTAAAGGAAGAGAAATAGAATATTATGGACTTCTTTCACAGACAAGTCATTAAAAATAACTTTGAACTTCAAGAAGTAGTAGAAATGGGTATTTGAACATATAGGCCTTTTCAGACCAAATAGATCATGACAGAAATCAAAGTGTAGAATTGCAAGAAAGTAAAGAGACTGGATCATTTCAGTCTATTTTGATTTGACATTATAATTTTGTGGTTGGGAGGAGAAAGAAGGCAACTATATTTCATCAGCTTTGAAGACTTAGTTGTCATGAAGAAGGCTGGATAACCTCCTTATGTTGTCACTACCTTGCTTCCATCCAGAGACTGAGTGAGGAGCCTTTCTGGAACCAATATGGTAGAAAAAGCCTTTCCCTTTTACTCAGCAGGGCTTACATATTCACAGCTTCTGTTTTAAACACAATGTAACTTGCTTTATTACAAGGCATACTATGACTTATACAGCTGGAAATTCTGTTCCGGTGGTTACAGATGAACAAAATGATGAAAATTGAGAGGTTGCCAGCTCATGTTCTTTTCTTTCTCACTGAAGAGTCTGCTTCTATTTTTGGTCCATTTTAAAGTTTCCTTAACTCCTCTAGTCACAGGGAAAGCAGTCATTCCTCAGTGTTGCCAGCTCCTGATTCCAGATGAGCTAATGATTCCACATAGCTATCTCTTTGGTTCTTAACTCTGCACCTTTACTGAGTCATTGTAGTTTAATTTTTATTATCAATGTTTATAGACCCTTTGTGGTGTGTCATATTATTTTAGACACCCCAAAATATAATAGCAAACAAGACAGTCATAGTCACTGCCTTCCTGGAGCTTCTTGGACAGATTGTGTATAAATTTTCAATCTACAGAGTATGTCTCCATGTTTAATAAAAATAGAACATTTGTATTGACTCTTACCAATATATGTAAACTACTCTTTGAAAAATATGCTAAATCCCAAAGTGTCTTTTGGAAAAGGAACATTACATTTTTAAAACCAGACCTGAGTCGTCCATAGTTGAATGCTATTGTGATGGTCAATGACTAGAAAAAAATGTTCCAATTCAAAACAATTTTGAAGTTTTCTTCAGTACCTTTGTATCATCATGACTTGGGAAAATCATCTTAGGAAGTATTGGATGTTCTCTTGGAAGTGAATTTATAGAAAGATGAGTGGGGCATTATAGAACATTTAGTCCTTAAATACATTTTTGGCTGAAAGGAAGCCTCTCATTAAAAGGGAAAGAAACGGAAGAGGAGAAGGAAGAACCAAGGTAAGGTATCTGCTAGGATCACATAACCGGTTAGCGGCAGAAGTAGAAATCACATCTCTGGACTCTTTATCTCGTGTTTTCTTACTGTCCTCTTGTAAGTTTGTTGCTTCCCCTGACTGCTTGGTAAGAAATTATCCCAGAACAGTTCTTTGTATATTAAAAAAAAAAAAAAATCCATTACATATTCCATGGAAACTGGGCTTTGTTTGTAAAGCTGAGGCCCAGGGGAAGTCTTTTCTCACCCATTTGGTTTTAATGTTGCTTGCGAATGCATGGGGGTAGAACTCTAATAACAATAATGGACGCGATGTCCTTGCACATAAACATTTGGCTCCTCACAGCGTGAGATGTCTTGTCAGCCACAGAGGATAAAATAATGGCGTAAAGATTTACTGTCAGGGAGCTGGGCCAGTCTCAGCAGGATGGCAGCTCCAAGCAGATAGCTGGCCTGGCATGCATAGGTCACCTGTGTTTACACTGATGAATGTGTGTGGTTTCCCTAGTCTGCATCATTACATTGAGTTGTGTCGTGTTCGTAGCACTTGTAACTCATGCTAGAATGTGTCTTTCTATTGAGAGACAAGTAGACTAATAGCTTGGTTTCCCAGAAATAAATGATACAATGCACATGAAAGCACTTTCAGTTAGACAAAATGACATAAATATTAAGGATTAAGAATAATATTATTTGTATCTGTAATATACAGAAATAGTTAAAAATATTTGGAGTTGCATAATTTGTGGTTATAGCAGTTGCTGAATTTAGTCCCATATAGTGATTTGGTTGCATAATTTAATGTTTATGTTGTATTTGTTTAATACATCACTTTCCTGAATGGAATGATTGTGGTATGAAGTTATAAGAAATAATGTCTTTGGCTTGTTATAGAAACAGTTATTTTAGGGTTTTTTTTGTACTTTTGAAGCAGTTTCAACTACAAGTCATTTTTCATGAACTCTGAAGTAAGTTTTAGCCATTTGTTATGAAATCACATGATTATTAGCAGCTTAGATGAAAATCCAAAATGCATTTATGGATATTTTAATTGGAAAATTAAGTGGATCTTTTATAAAATTAAATGCTCTGTTATAATCTCTTAGAAAAATTAAATCCCTTTATCTAATAGGCAAATTCATGAGAAATCTGTAATGATATCGCTCAACATAGCATGTTAACTTATAGATTACATAATTATAAATTTATAAACCTAGTTTATACTAAGTATATTCAAGTTATAAGTCCACAATACATGAAATAAACATAACATAATTATCTGAATATTTCACGTTTTTTAAAGATATCTTTAATTCCAGCACTTTGGGAGGCCGAAGCAGGTGGTCATCTGAGGTTAGGAGTTCGAGACCAGCCTGGCCAACATGGCAAAACCCCATCTCTACTAAAACTTACAAAAAATTAACCAGGCATGGTGGTGCGCACCTGTGGTGATAGCTACTCAGGAGGCTGAGGCAGGAGAACACTTGAACTCGGGAGTCAGAGGTTGCAGTGAGTCTCCATGGCACTGCTGCACTCCAGCCTTGGAGACAGAGTGAGACTCCATCTCAAAAAGAAAAAGAAAAAAAAAGAAAAAATATATCTTTATTTCAATATAACTGTCAGTGCCTGAAATCATGCCTTGTTTTCCTTTTCTACAAATATATTCTTTCAAAAATCGCCCACAATGCAAATATTTTTCCATTCTAAGGTGTACTTCATTTTTGGAAACAGATAAATGCCAATAATCATCCATGCTTGTGAGTACAGTAAATAATTGATCTCTCTACATATTACCTTTTTAAAATAAATTGAACATGAATAATGAGTCTAATGTAGTACAACAGGTGTTTCTGATAAATAGCATTGAGAAATATAGTACTATTTGATTTTCTATTTATCTGTTAAGTCCTTTTAAAGATATCCATGAAAACTGTCTCTTATGAATGTATGGCTAATTGTAAAATAGAATCCTCATAAGACCAGTATTCTATGATTTCTTCTTGATTAAATAAAATAAAATTTAACGTGATGATGGTTTGTGTACTTTTCTTTCCTTGTCTTCTCTGAGCATCTCTCTAGAAACAGGGACAAAATGGGATAGGTTTTGTTTGGGTGGTTTCCACTGAAGCATAGCAAGGTCATGCTTTTGTATTGTCTGTTATCAGTTATAATTTCTCAGAAACAGATGGCAAACAGGCAGTGTTCAAAAATTTGTCATTTACTATCCTGTACTAAAGACAAACCACAGAGTAAAACCGCAACCCCGTTAAACACCAAAACAACCTTCAATCATTCTGACTGGTTCTGCATGTTTCCACCTTTATGGTCTTTTGGCTGAAGGCCAAAGTTCATCTCTTATTACCCTTTCTTTTCCATCTGCGAAGATCATTGCACACACACTTGTTCTGCATTCCAAACAGTTTCACCTGGCAAAGGAACTAAGCAAAACTGTCTCTCATCTTCATTACTATTCATTTCGTCTTCCAAATCACTGAATCATGAAAATTAGAAGTAACAAAAAAAAAAAAATCAGGTGTATTAAAACAAAATTTGAAACAATATATTTGACTCTGTGAAACCGCTCAGTGTTAGAAATTGTCACTGATCCATGTCAAATTCAGCAAATAAAACTGAGGCAATTTACTTTCACATTTTACATAAATGGCTACTTGTAAGCATACGGATGAGATTTTGTCTTCCCCCAGGCTGGGTAACTGTTGGTTTCCCAAACAGACAGGGGCTGAGTGGCTTAACAGGTGTGCCAATGTGAGAAAGAAACACAAAAGCAGCTGTTGTTAAAGGCGTTAGGGAGGCTTTGCCAAGACCTTACTTGTCAGATCTCTTCTGTGAACTGATGACTAAAGTATGTCAACTTTGGAAAAATATTCTTGAACTCTTTTCCTTGATTTCTGACTTCAAAGGGCAAATTATAAACACCTTAGTCGATTAATATTTACTACTAGAATGATTGCCCAAAAGACTGAACTAATCAAGACAGAAAACAAAAGTATTGTGGCTTATTACGTCAATCTCCTATTTAAAAAGCCCCGATATTTTCTCATGGCGTTTAGATGAAACAATTTTTTGTACATCGAGGTCCCAATTCAATGCCTCTTTTTGTCCATATCTTATTGCAACTTTGACTCATGTAATATCACTTTGCTGCAAACAGATTAAGCTACTAATGAAGACATGCAATTATCTTTTTACCCTTTCTCTCTCTCTAGCTCTCTCTGTGTGTGTAAATACATATATACTTGCTCAACTAAAATGATCCTCACAGCCTCACATACTAAGATCTCATTTATCCTCAATCTGGGCTTGACTTCTAACGAAAATTGTTCCTTAACTAATCCACCAATAGATGGCATATTCTTCTCCTGAGCTTTTATCCTGTTTATCATTTACTTGGTATTACATCCTACATCTATAGCATTGCTTTCTAGATCTTTAATGTGGTCTCGCATTGATGTTGAAAGTTTGCTTTTGTAGATTTAATCTATCATGTGAGTCAATCACAGATTTCCAAATAGTTGATGAGCTTTATGAGAGAAAAGGCCATGGTTTTCTTTCTTTGCCTCCCCTCAGGTACCTGGTGGAGGATGTTATTTCTAGTAGCTACTTCAGAAAACAAGTTTTTTGAGTTGCTCTCTTATTTCTTTAACCACAATGTCTCTGTCACTCTCTGTTTCTCTGTTTCTGTCTTTCTCTCTCTTTCTTTCTCTCTCTCTGTCTCTCTCCTTTTGCATGAATACCAAATTTTGTCTCTTAGATTCTGACCCTCTTATCTTTGAATACTGGTTTTGTTCTCTAAACTACTAGTTTTTTGCCATAACTGTTTTTTTCTTTG
This sequence comes from Rhinopithecus bieti, assembly GCF_001698545.2. Classification (NCBI taxonomy): domain Eukaryota; kingdom Metazoa; phylum Chordata; class Mammalia; order Primates; family Cercopithecidae; genus Rhinopithecus; species Rhinopithecus bieti. The sequence continues at coordinate 1,386,963 of NW_016826690.1, forward strand.
GGATTTTGGACTTTGTTTCTTAGACCTGAGTTGCAGACCTCCTGCAGGGACTGCCATGAACCATAAATCTATTGTAGCAATAATTTTCATGTCAAAAAGAGTCTAATTTTAAAAGCAACGATTTGTCAAAGAAATCTTTTAGAATGCAAAATAGCTAGGAATTTTAATTCTATTAAATATCAACAATAGCAAGTGGTAACTATGTTTATTTTCTTTTGACAAAAGTTCCTCATTAAAAAAACCAATAATGCCAAATCCTAAAAATAAATTTCAGCCTGTAAAACATAAATTCAAGCATGTATACGTATATGCATATACAATAAATATATTTTAAATAATTTTTAAATTTCTAAACTGTTGACTAGTGAGAAACTAGTGAAACTGTCGAGAGTTGGGAACATTCAGTGTAAGGGGCTAACGAAGTTGAGAGTGATAATGGTACCTCTAACTTACGGCTAAAAGTGAGGCTAGATTCACCAACTTTGCATAGCATCCTCTGAATTTAGATTTTCTTATTCAACATTCTTGCAATATCTTGAATGAAGGCATAGAATGGCAGCGCATTAAATTTACAAATGGTAAAAATCAAAGAAGGAATAACTGAAATTATTTTGAGAGTTTGGAATTCTGAGTTAAGTTATAGTGTTGGTGTTTGAACAGAATTTTGATATAAGTTTTGCCTGTTAGGTGATTTCTGCAAAAAACAAATACAAAGTTTGCATTAATGAAAGCAGAGTATTCAGCTAAAAGGAATATTAGTCCTTTTCATTTTGAAGTTTGTTATTGGACCATATCTGGAATGTTTTGTTTATTTCTGCATGGACATTTTTTAAAACCATTGAAACAGGAGACAGTGGCATGAAAAGGATGATCAGAAAGATGAAGCATTTGAAATTGATGTTTTATGAGGGACATTGAATATACTGGAAGTATGTAGTTTAAAGCAGAGAAGGCTAAAGGGAGATATGATGCAAATTCATGAGAAATGTCCATACCTAATATTTATGAGTCAAATGCTAAGTATGATTCTCATGACTGATCCAGGGATGAGGTAAGTGGTGGACACAGAAAACTGTCACAATGCACAGTGTGAAAAGAATAATAATAGCTCCTACATCAGGGTACAAGTTGATAAAACAAATGTGTGTATGGATTAAAGGTGGAGAGAAATGTGATCTAGGGTAAAGGGGAAAAGGTGGTATTAGGCAGAGATTAGAAGGTGTTATAGTTTTTGAGCTGGAGCCTAGAACCCCACACTCTCTCCACCTCTGAGCCGGAGCCACCTCCCCTGCGGCTACTGGAGACACCACAGCTACTAAGGCTACAGGACCTCCTGCCACTGACTGTGGGTACTTCTGATGGCTGCTGCCAGAAACCCAATCCCTTGTTTATTCTCTGGGTTTCAATTTTACCCCCAAACTTGATGAAATACAGTTGACAAGGGAGTCTTAGAAATTTTAGTTTTCTGATTCTCAGTGATCCAAGAAAAGGGCACAGAGAAGATTATGGGAATGTTAGAAGGTTAGTTACCATCTAGCACAAATAGGATTAAATGTTAGAGATCTAGGCAGGATAATAGAGATAACCAATTTTAATGGTCAAGGAAGGTTAATATCTATAAATACTTTCAGGCCTGCCTTTGGAAAGTCAGATGGAGTTCTGTGTTGCTCCCAAGAGCAATAAATGATATAAGTTATTAGGAGATGAAATTTAGGTATTTGTGAAAAATAACTTCCTCATAACTAGAGCTTATGGCAAAAATGACCTGCTCTTTGAATATGTTGGGTGTTTGAGCAAAAATTTAATGCTGTTTTTTTCAGGGATTCTCTAGAAGAGCTTCTCATAGTAGGCAGTAGATGGCTTAGTTGGCAGCTAATGTTCCTTAAAAATTTACAATTTTATGATTCCCAAACCACTCATCTAAAAATAACAAAATGTGTTTAAAAAGTAGATAAATTAATACACAAAACATAAAAGGTAACTAGCCAAAAGAATTAAATATAGTCCTCATGTTTTAATAACTTGGAGGATAATGAGTACATGAGGTGGGAAACGAACATTAAAGGACTTTCTTATCAGCCCTTTTCAGGATTCCAAACTTTTCTTATAAATATCCGTTGGTGCTCCAATTAAGCCTTTGGAGCTATATGAAAGAACTCCATAGTAGGGAGGGAAAAGTGCCTCCTTCCACACAGACGTTGGCACAGTGCTGAAGGATGGAGGCTGGCCAGCCTGCTTTACAATTCAGGGCCAGGAGCAGCATCTGCATGTGAGAGCAGGTTATCCCATCGGCAAACTCCACTCACACTGCCAAGGCCACGGTTATGCTGTTAGTGACTAAGAAGTCATCCCTTTCCCCTGAACATACCTCTGGTAATTTAGGGTGATGGAGAGGATGGCTTTCCTTTATTTGCAAGAGAAATAAAGACTTGGACAGTAATAAGGGAGGACAATACATATTCATTTATTATGTAAGTAAGAAAATTCACTGATAATCTCATAATATCTAATGATTGGATGATATCTAAGCAGTATGTAGATGATATCTAGCTTATCCACCACTGAATCCCTTATAAAACAGACCAGTCAAGTGGAACCCAGTGATCTTACCTACAGTCAATGATGCGAAGCTCAGGATCCCCACATGCAGCCAACTGGAAGACAGGATAGCAAAGTCAGAAAGACCTGGGTTCAAATCTTCACTATGTTGGTCATTAGCTATGTAAACTTAAGTATTTTATATCATCGAGCTAAATTTCAGTTTGTATACCTTTAAGATAGTAATGTGTACTTCAAATTGTTGTTACAAAATTAAAAGAGGTAATGTGTATAACAGCTATTTCAATAAATGACAGATGTTATTATTCCAATGTGCCTACTTCACACTGTTGTTACAAAATTAAAAGAGATAATGGGAATAACACTATCTCAATAAATAAGAAGTGTTATTCTATCTTTCAGATGTCTCTAATGGTTAGAAATGCTTTATATTAAACTGATTTTATTTTCTCTATAATAAACTGATAAATTTCTCTATAATTTAATATCATGCATCTGCTAATCCTCATTATGACTTAAGGGCTTCTTATAACAAATGTTATATCTTTTATCTTTTACTGAGAGTCTTTCACATATTTGAAAATAAGAATCGTTAACTTCACCCATCATTTCTTTTATGGACTGAACACACCCAGTCCCTCAACCTTTGCTTGTATTCCGTGGCTCTTAGCCACCTCACCATAGCAAGAAGTGAGGCGGGGAATGTGGAAGGATTGTGATTAAGTGGTTGAAGTGCAGAGATAAGGCTGGGAAATGGAGGGTAAAAAGCATTGGAACTGCCCCAGCTTTGTTTTTTGGCCGAAAGATTCAGCAGCTCTGATCAGCTTACTGATATTCACACGGTGCTGAGATTGGCATTTTTCCAGAGGCACTAAGCATCTTTCTGCTCACACTTGGTTGAGGGTTTCCAGAAAGGTTTCTCCCGAAAACACACTCTCTTTTGATTTCTTCCTGAATATCATGCATCTGGTTCTTTATCATTTTAGCTCATATATCCACAGACAGCCCTGGGTGAAACCACACTTTCACTAACTTTAACCATCTATACTTACAGGCTTTCTTTTAGTTTAGTTTAGTTTTTTTTTTTTTTTAAGTCAGGTTCATTAAATCATACTTTAATGCATTAAAATTCACCATTTTCATGTGTACCATTCTACGAATTTTGGCAAAGGTATGCAGTCGTGTAACCAGTGGCCCCAGAAGGACCCCCATGCTCTGATGTAATCAATACTCTCCCCCAATCCTTAGCCCCTGGTCACCACTGTTTTGCGTTCTGCCTCTGTAGTTGGACCTTTTCTAGAATGCCACATAAATGAAACTATATAGTTTGTGCCCATGCTATTTCTGCTTCTTTCATTTATGATGCTCTTGAGATCTATAGTTTGTTCCCTTTTTTGCAGAGAACTTTTCCATTGTATCATAATTTATATATGTGCCGGAGTTGTTTGCTTATCCATTCATTAGGTGATAAACATTGGAGATTTTTTCTTTTTCTCTCTTTTATTTTTATTTTTTAAATAAAGCTGCAGTAAGCTTCCATGTACAGATTATTGTGTGGGCATATGTATTCATTATTGTTGGGTGACAATGTTGGAGTAGATGGCTGGGTAGGGTGGTATATGTTCATTTTTGTATGTTTAATTTTATAAGAAAATAACAAACTGTGCTTGTACCATTTTGCATTTCTAGCCGAAAAATATAAAAGTTTTAGCTGTTTTGCATATTTGTCAGCAATTGGTATTGTCTCTTTTAAATACAGCCCGTTTAATAGATGTAGTGTTTTTTGTTTTTCAAATGTAGTTTTAAACTGTAATTCCCTCATGGTTAATGATGCTGAACATTTTTCATGTGAGTGTTTGCCATCCTTATCTTTTCTTCTTTTCTTTGGGGAAGACAGTTCAGTTCGTTTTCTGTCTTTTTTTTTTTTTTTTTTTGAGACGGAATCTTGCTCTCTGTCACCCAGGTTGGAGTGCAATGACGCAATCTGGAATCTGGGCTCGTTGAAACCTCCGCCTCCCGGGTTCAAGCGATTCTCCTGCCTCCGCCTCCCCAGTAGCTGGAATGATAGGCGCCTGCCACCACGCCCAGCTAATTTTTCTATTTTTAGCAGAGGCGGGGCCAGGCTGGTCTTGATTTCCTGACCTCAGTTGATCCGCCCACCTCGGCCTCCCAAAGTGCTCAGATTACAGGCATCGGCCACCGTGTCCGGTCCAGTTTTTTTGTTTCGTTTTGTTTTGTTTTTTTATTGTGTTGTTTTCTATTACTGAGTTGTAGGAATTCATTATACATAATTTGCACACAAGTCCTTAATTACAGGTTTTTTGCAAATATTTTCCCCAGACTGTGGTTTGTTTTTTATATTTTCACAGTGTCTTTCAAATAGAATGTTTTAATTTTTATCAATGATTTTCCTGACCAGTTTGTGATTTTTTACGCCATACAAAATATCGTTGCGTAAAACGATGTCACAAATATTTTCTCCTCTGTTTTCTTTGATAACTTTTGTAGTTACATATTTTACATTTGGGTCTATCATTCATTTTAAGTTGGTTGAGAGTCTTTTTCTACATATGCTTATGCAATTGAGCGTTTTTTTTTTTAGCATCATCTTTTCTCCTTTAAATTGCCTTAGTGCCTTAATGAGAAATCAGTTGACCATATATTTGTGAGTCTATATCCAGACGCTCTAGTCTGTCTCTGTAGTTGGACCTTTCCTTTGTCTATATTTATGTCCTTTGGCAAACACCAAATTGTCTTGATTGCATAACATTAGAATAAGTATAGAAATCAGAGCCAGATGCGGTGGCTCACGCCTGTAATCCCAGCACTTTGGAAGGCCAAGGCAGGCGGATCACTTGAGGTCAGGTGTTCGAGACCAGCCTGGCCAATATGGTGAAATTCCATCTCTACGAAAAATACAAAAATTAGCCGGCTGTGGTGGCACGTGCCTGTAACCACAGCTACTTGGGTGGCTGAGGCAGGAGAATCGCTTAAACCTGGGAGGCAGAGGTTACAGTGAGCCAAGATCAGCCATTGCACCTCAGCCTGGGCAGCAACAGTGAAACTCCATCTCAACAAAAAAAAAAAAAAGAAAGAAAGAAAAAAAAGAAATCAGTTAATGCGAGTCCCCCTTAGTTGTTTCACTTTCTCATTTGTTTTTTTTAATTTCATTCTAGATCCTTTGCTTTTGCATGTAACCTTTAGAATAGCTGGATTATATTTGAGATTGCGTTGAATGTATAATTCAGTTTGGAGGAGAATTGACACTCTAACAATATTCAGTCTTCCAATATATCTGTCTATTATATAGCTCCATTTATTTAGGCCTTTTAAATTTATCTCTTATGTTTTGCATTTTTAAGCCCACATATTTTGTATGTATTTTGTTTGCTTTAATTTTGTTGGTATTTTAAACCATACTTTTTCCTTCATTTGATCATGAATTGTTATTTCTAATATAAGCAAACATAATGGAATACTTTTTGTATCCTATGACCTTGCTATTCTCACTCGTTTTAGTAGCTTTCCTGTAAAGTATTTGGGATTTTCTATATAGGCCACCATGTCTACTGTGAATAAAGAAAATTTTATGTTTGCTCCTTTCCAATCTATGTGTCCCTATTTATTTATTTATTTCTGTAGATTTACTGCATTGATTAGGACCTCTAGGTGAATGTGAGAAAAGCAAGCCTCCCTGCTTTGTTCCCAATCTTGGGGGAAATACGTCCAGTCTTTTCCCAATAAGTATATTACCTGCAGGCTTTTGTAGATACTGTTTATCAGGTTGAAGAAGTTCTTTTCTATTACCAGTTTGCTAGGGGTTTTTATTATAAATGACTATTGAATTTTGTTAAATAATTTTTATCATGCATAAAGATGAGCATATACTTTTTCTTCTTAGTTTGTTGTTACAAGAAACTACTTTTTTTTTTTCTTTGGAGGCACAGTCTCACTCTTTCGTCCAGGTTGGAGTGCAGTGGCATGATCTTGGGTCACTGCAACCTCCACCTCCCGAGTTCAAGTGATTCTCGTGCCTCAGCCTCCCGAGTAACTGGGACTACAGGCACGTGCCACCATGCCGGCATAATTTTTGTATTTTCAGTAGAGATGAGTTTTCACCATGTTGACCAGGCTGGTCTCGAACTCCTGACGTTAAGCAATCTGCCCACCTCAGCCTCCCAAAGTGCTGCGATAACAGGTGTGACCCACCATGCCCAGCCCCACTGATTGGTTTTTGAATATAAAATCAACACTGTATTCCTGACAAAACTCCGTTTGGTACGATATACTAATTGTTTTATATATTGCTGGATATGATATAATAAATGTAAGGATTTTTGTATTTATATTCATGAAGTATATTGATCTGTAGTTTTCTTTAACATAATTTCTCCACAAGGTTTTCTATGTAGTAATGGTGGCTCATAAAATGAGTTGGAAATTTTTTTCTCCTCTTTATTGTTAGGAAGATTGTTTAGAGGTAGTAATATTTCTTCCTTCATTGTTGGAAAAAATTCACTATTGAAGTCATTTGAACCTAAAATTTACTTTTTTGAAAGAAGTTAAACCAATAATTTAATTTTTTCAATAGATATGGGACTATTTATGCTATTTCTTCTTCAGTAAATATTAGTTTGTATCTTTGCATGTGTCAATTTCATCAAAGTTGTTGAATTTGGGGAGCATAAATTGGTTAGTAATACTCTCTTGTTATCCTTTTTTTTTTTTTTTTTTTTGAGATCGAGTCTTGTTCTCACACAGGCTGGAGTGCAGTGGTCAGATCTTGGCTCACTGCAACCTCTACCTCCCAGGTTCAAGGGATTCTCATGTCTTAGCCTTCCGAGTAGCTGGGATTACAGGCACCCACCACAACACCCGGCTGATTTTGGGATTTTTAGCAGAGACGGGATTTCACCATGTGGGCCAGGCTGGTCTTTAATTCCTGACCTCAGGTGATCCGCCTGTCTTGGCCTCCCAAAGTGTTGGGATTACAGGCGTGAGCCATGGGGCCTGGCCTCTTGCTATCCTGACATTTATCATTCCTTTCTCTTTCTCTCAGTAATCTGGATAATAGTTTATCAGTATTATTGATTGTTACAAAGAACCTGCTTTAAGTTTCACTTATTTTCTCTATTGTTTTTATCTGTTTTCAAATTATAATTTCCCTGTGACTACATCCTTGACCCTTGGGTAATTTAGAAGTCTGTTCTGTTTTTTTTTATTTTTTTTTATTTTTACATTTGGAGTTTTTAAGATATATTTTGGTTGGGTGCAGTGGCTCACGCCTGTAATCCCAGCACCTTGGCAGGCTGAGGCATGTGGATCGCCTGAGGTCTGGAGTTCGGGACCAGCCTGGCCAACATGGTGAAACCCCATCTCCACCAAAAATACAAAATTAGCCAGGTGTAGTGATGCATGCCTGTAGTCTCAGCTACTTGGGAGGCTGAGACAGGAGAATCGCTTAAACCCAGGAGGCGGAGGTGGCAGTGAGCCAAGACCGCACCACTGCACTCCAGCCTGGGCTATGGAGTGAGACTATGTCTCATTAAAAAAAGAAAAATACATTTTTGTAACTGATTTCTATTTTATTTTATAACACTTTTAAAATTATATTGTCTTAAGCTGATATAAAAATATGTATGTATAATGTGTAAATTATTACAAAGTGATGCTTCAGTACATATTGATCAGATTGAAATAATGAGCATACCTATCATCTCAAACCTTTGTCATTACATTATGTTGGGAACATTCAATATCCTCCTTTTAACTGTTTGAAACTATAAAATATATTATTATTAACTATAATCATCCTAAAGTGGTAGAGAACACAAGAGCTTATTCTCATCTAGCTGTCATTTTGTATCCTTTGACAAATCTCTCACTCTCTCTCCCTATTCCCTACTCTTTCCAGCCTCTAGTGTCTTCTATTATACATTTTACTTTTATAAGGTCAACTATTTTTAGCATCCACATTTCAGTGAGAACACATAGTGTTTTAACTTTCTGTTCCTGGCTTATGTCACTTAACATAATATCTATTATTTCTATACACGTTGCCACAGATGACAGAATTTCACTGTTTCTTTATGGCTAAATAGTATTCCGTTGTGTATATACACCACGTTTTCTTTATCCATTCTTCTCTTATTGGACACCTAAGTTGATTCCATATCTTGGTCATTGTGAATAGTGCTTCAATAGACATAGAGATGAAGATGTCTTTTTGATATACTCATTTCATCTCCTTTGGATAAATGCCAAGTAGTGGGATTGCTGGATCATATGATAGTTCTATTTGTAATTTTTGAGGAACCTCTATACTGTTCCCCACATTGGCTGAACTACTTTACATTCCCACCAACAATGTATGTGAGTTCTGTTTTCTCCACATCCTTGCAAGCATTGGTTACATTTTGTCTTTTTGATAATAGCCATCCTAACTGGGGTAAGATGCTATCACATTGTGGTTTTAATTTGTATTTCCCTGGGGACTAGCGGCGTTGAGCATTTTTCATTTGTTGGGTATATGAATGTCTTCTTTTGAGAAACGTCAGTTCAGATCATTTGCCCATTTTTTAATCAAGTTGTTTTGCTGTTTAGATGTTTGAGTTTTTTGTGTATTTTAGATATGAATCCCTTGTCAGATGAAGAGTTTGCAAATATTTTCTCTCATTCTGTAGGCTTTCAGTCTGATTGTTTCTTTTGCTGTGCAGAAGCTTTGTAGTTTGATATAATACTGTTTGTTTATTTTTGCTTTTGTTGTACTTTTGAGGAACTTTTTATTATTCATAAAGTATTTTCTAGAACAATGTCTTGAAGAATTTACCCTGTTTGCTTCCAGAGATCTTATCATTTCAGGTCTTATATCTTGGTCTTTGATCTATTTTGAGTTGAGCTTTGTATATGGTGAGAGGTGGGGGATTAGTTACTTTCTGCATGAGATACTCAGTTATCCCAGCACTATTTATTGAAGAACCCACCCTTTCCTCAATGAGTGTTTTCAGTACATTGGTCAAAAAATCAATTGACTGTAGATACGTGGATTAGTTTTTGCATTCTGTATTTTGTTCCATTAGCCTATAGATGATTTTATGCCAGTACCATGCTGTTTTGGTTACTATGGCTTTGTAGTATATTTTTAAATCTGGTAATATGATGCGTCCATATTTATTTTATTCAGGATTTATTTGGCTGTTTGGGTCTTTTGTGGTTTCATACAAATTTTAGGACTTTTTTATATTTCTGTGAAGAATGTCATTTGTAATTTTATAAAGATGGCATTGACTCCACAGATTCTTTTCGGTAATATGGCCATTTTAACATTATTAATTCTTCTGATACATGAGTATGATATATGTTTCCATTCATTTGTATCCTCTTCAGTTTTTTCATCAGTGCTTTGCAGTTTTCCTTTTAAAAGTCTTGTACCTCCTTGGTTAAATTCACTTCTCGGTTTTCTTTTTCTCTTTCTTTTGTAGCTGTTGTAACTTGGACTGTCTTCTTGATTTATTTTTTTTAGTTAGTTTATTGTTTGTGTATAGAAATGCTATGGATTTTTGTGTGTTGATTTTGTATTCTGCAACTTTACTGAATTGGTTTATTAGCTCTAAGAGTTTTTCAGTAGAATGTTTCAGTTTTTCTATATATAAGATCATGTCATCTGCAGACAGGAACAATTTTACTTCATTCATTCGAATTTGGATGTCCTTTAATTTTCATTTCCCAATTGCTCTGGCTGGGACTTCTAGTTCTATATTGAGTGCAAGTGGTGATAGTTAGCATCTCTGTCTTTTCTCTAGTTCTGAGAGGAAAAGATTATAGCTTTTTCTTTTTTGGTATGATGTTACCTATATGTTTGTAATATGTACCTTTTATTATTTTGAGGTAATTTCCTTCACCTATGTTATTGAGATTTTTAACATAAAAGCATATTAAATTGTATTAAATGTTTTTTCTGCATCTATCAAAATTATTGTATTTTTGTCTTTCATTATATTGATTTAATGTATGATGTTTATTGATTTGTATATATTAAACCATCCTTGCATTCCTGGAATACATGCCACTTGCTTACATTGTATTATCTTTCTGATCTGTGCTGGAATTAGCTTGCTACTATTTTCTTGAAGATTTTGCATCTGTATTTGTCAGAGGTTTTGGCCTGTAATTTTCGTGTGTGTGTGTGTGTGTGTGTGTGTGTGTGTGTGTGTGTGTCCTTATCTGGTTTTGTTATTAGATTTAGACTGGGCTTGCAGAATGAGTTTGGAAGAATTCCTCAGCTTCAATTTTTTGAAATAGTTTGAGAATAATTTGTATTAATTCTCCTTCATAGATTGAGTAGAATCCAGTGACGAAGCCATCCAGTTAAGTACTTTTCTTTTTTGTGAGACTTTTTATTACTGATTCAATCATATGATCTATTCAGGTTTTCTCCTTCTTTCTGGTCCAATCTTAGTAAGTTATATGTCTAAGAATTTATCCACATCCTCTAGGTTTTCAACTAGATTTTCAATTGGTGTATAGTTGTTCATAGTAGTCTCTAATGATCCTTTGTATTTATGTGGTATTTGTTATGATGTCTCCTTTTCGTTTCTATTTTATTTGGGTTTTCTTTCTCATTTTATTGCTAGTTAGTCCACATTGTATGATTTCAATCATTTTAATACTTTTCAAATTCATTTTATGTGTCAGAATGTGGTCTATGTTGTTAAATATTTCATATGTACCTAAAAGAGTATATTTTTCTGTTCCTGAATATTCTATAAATATCAAGTAAATAGATAAAATATTTTCCTGATAATATATTTTGAATGATTCAGGAAAACTTAAACATAAGGGTTAATTATGCCACTAATTAAAAAATTCAGAAACTTTACAACAACTTTCATCTCTCATAGCCATTTTGACTGCACAGTGGCTTTGTTCTCAAAGCCTTGAAATTGAGTTATTGGGATGCAGTAGAAGCAGGTTGAAGAACAGGTAGTAAGCCCACCTTCTCCATTAGGATGTTCTATTTACTTTGACATGGAGACTTTGCAGTAGTTGTTTTGACACAAATCTAAATAGAAACCTATTTAACTTCAGACTTCTTTACCCACTCTTAGAATATTTCTTTTGATAACAAATAAGGATTAAGTAATATTCACAGGAGACAGTCTAAGACGCATATTTATTTAAAAATAACTTTGTTAAAACATCAATTGTGTGCAACCAATCTCATGCCAAAACAAATGCAAAATTCTGTTGCTTAGGATATATTGACATGTACTTCAGAGCATATGCTTTTTAAAATATATCCAACTTTGGTAATTTTGTTTTTTGAAAATCCCATAGAAACCTAAAGCACCCTGTTGGAGCAGCAGTGCTGTAAGGATCACACTTCAAAAGTGTGATTTTGTGGAAGCAATATGAAGGTCAAAACATCTCCCTCCAACTAGGACCTGGATATTTAAAAGAGGTTAAGAAAATTTGATGCACTTTATTAAAAAATGGTTTCAACCTTTTTAAAAAACTTTAGTGCAAGTATTACAACATTTTACAAAGCAAATTTGTAGTTCTGTTCTATTTTAACTATTTTTTCATGTTCTTTATCTTAGATTCTGAGGGACAAAAAGCAATGAACATAGCTTTTTAATAGCTAGTTCCTTTCAAACTCTCTGGAGAGCAATCAAATTTTGTAATCTTTAAAAGAACATATATTAATGTTTTGTTCAAAGGGAATTCAATCTGTAATAGGTCTTTTAAAGAAAGATGTATAAAGGCCCACCGTCTCTCCCTTTTGATATTTAGTGTATTTGTTCAGTGTAGTTTTGTCTCTTTTTAAGAAGCTAGTATTTTAGGAAGAACCAGATACTACTAGGCCAAGTACATTCTCTTTGTACTTGGAAAGAGAAGTACTGGGCTCCTTGCATAATTGGGAGTGATGTGATCAAGATAGACATGTGGAATATCCTGTTAATAAGTTAACACATGAGAATATACATCATTCAGAGGAATACATTAAAGTGGAGTGCTTCTTCTCACATCCCAAGTTTGTGGAAAAGGCTCTGTTTTGTTATGAAATAAAGCAGTGAAAGTATATTTTTTAATCCAAGTCTGTCTATAAGACTATAAACAGGGCAGAATTTTAAAACTTTTTTTGCTAGACTTTGCACATCTAGAAGTGAAAGTTTTGTTTTGTTCCCTTAGCTTCTTTGTTAACTAGAAATGTCAGGTCTTTTAGTTTTCCCTAGGCAACATATGCTAAGAACATAGCATTAGTTACATACTGCTTGAACCAACCCCATCTTTGAATATCACTTGTAGTCACCTAAAGAAGCAACTAAACGTTGACCTAGGGGTCCACTTTGGCAATTTTGCCTGCAACTCATTCCAGCCTATGCCTTGGACTTTTTTTCTGTGTTTCTGAAGAATGTAGCCAGAGAGAGTCCTAAAATTGAAGCTAAGGGAACAAAACAAAACTTTCACTTCTAGATGTGCAAAGTCTAGCAAAAAAAGTTTTAAAATTCTGCCCTGTTTATAGTCTTATAGACAGACTTGGATTAAAAAATATACTTTCACTGCTTTATTTCATAACAAAACAGAGCCTTTTCCACAAACTTGGGATGTGAGAAGAAGCACTCCACTTTAATGTATTCCTCTGAATGATGTATATTCTCATGTGTTAACTTATTAACAGGATATTCCACATGTCTATCTTGATCACATCACTCCCAATTATGCAAGGAGCCCAGTACTTCCACAGTTCCAAGCCAGAGGGGGCAGTCTATCTTTCAGAGCCAAGGGAAGGACTGGAGTGAGATGACCATTCTCACTATAGTCATAGCTAGCACTCCCACACTGGCAACTGAGGCCTATGCTCTGCCTACTCTGGTAGACTACGCTTTCCTATTTCTAAGATCCCTATCTCATTCACATACAGGAGTTTTGAGAGAAGGCAACCCCATTCCCTTAATATTAAGTTTAATTATACAGTTTCCACCTGTTCACTCCAATAGTGGTAATTCTTAGGATGTAGCACTCCCAGTTTATAAACACAAAGAATTTCAAAGGTGCCATCCAGCTCCTCAAATTCTTGACCAGAACAATTTATCTCAGAGTTAGAAAACTCCCAACCCTTCTCTCTAGAAATGTCTTCATTACATGAAGAGGCTTTTCTTCTTAAACTGTAAAAACAAAACAAAAGTAATTGATTAGTATCCCCCTTCTCTAGACAGTGAGGTCATTAGTCTACTCCTAGAGGCACTATTAGTTACACAGGAGGTTTCCCAAAACCCCTCACCTGTGTGAAAGTCCATACACCTAGATTTTGGAAAGGAATGAAAATAAGAGACAAGGTACTTTTAGTCTCTGTCTTTGCTATCATACTCCTCCTTTGAACTATTTCTGTCTATCCCACCTCTGTCTCTTTCTTTTTCTGTGTCCCTGTTTCTCTCTCTCTCTCTCTCTCTCTCTCTCTCTCTCTCTCTCTCTCACACACACACACACACACACACACACACACACAGACACACATATACAAAAGCAACCCTATAAAATTCACTGCTTGTATAAAGCCTAAACCATAATTGGGGTTAGAATTCAGAGCTCCACTAGTTATGCAGAGAATGATTTCTGTGGGTTCTTAACTTTCTAAGCTTCAAATTTCTCATACATAAAAGTGGTATTCTGATAATTGTGAACTCATAAATTTTGTGATAAATAAGTTAAATAATTCCTATGCAGCCTTCAGGACAATGCGTTAACCAGAATAAAAATAAAGATAATGATAATTTAGCCTTATATTTCTCCTTCCACTTTAATCAAAATATTTTTACCAATCCACACCTATGGTATTCTCTCTCTCTCTCTTTTTTTTTTTTTTTTTTGATGGAGTCTAACTGTCGCCCAGGCTAAAGTACAGTGGTATGATCTCGGCTCACTGCAACCTCTGCCACCCAGGTTCTAGCGATTCTCCTTCCTCAGCCTCCCGAGTAGCTGAGATTACAAGTGCCTGCCACTGTACCTGACTAAATTTTGTATTTTTAGTAGAGACAGGGTTTCACCATCTTGGCCAGGCTGGTCTTGAACTCCTGACCTCATGATCTACCCACCTCGGCCTCCCAAAGTGCTGAGATTACAGGCATGAGCCACTACACCCGGCTAGTGGTATTCTCATTTTATCAGGGGTTATCTCCACATTGTACACCCATCAGAGATGCTCTCTCCCATCCTGGTCAAACATCACCATTCCAAAACGCAGTGACCATTCACTCTTCTGCAAATCTTTCTTAGTTGAAACAGCCCTCACTGCTTCCCGTTTTCTCTTATTCTTACACACATATCAAAATCAGTTCTCTATTAGTTCCAGGAGTTGTTTTCTTGTTCTTTGAGTAATTCTACGTAGACAATCATGTTATCTGTGAACAAAGACACAGCTCCAAGGGTGAGAATGGAAGCTTTAAAATGTCCAAAAGCTCATGCCTATAGAAATCATTCAGTGCAACCTCTGCATCTGCACGCATTCTCTTGACCAAAACAAGTCATAGGACCAGTGTAGATTAAAGGTGTGTGAATGTGGGAGATGGGAAACACAGCAGAGTCACATAAAAAAAAAAACCACATGGAATGGGAACATGGGTTATCCTCCTGTTTGAAAACAAACTGTATCACTAATATTTCCAGTCTTCTTATTACACTCAAATGGATTACAAGATCCCTAAGAGTAAAAAGTCATAGTTTTACTATTTATCAGGTAGGTACAATAGACTTCACTAATGTTGGAATCTTTAGTAAGATAAAATAACCAAACAATCATAACACATTATTCTCAAAAGCTTATTTTATATTTTGTTTTAATGTGTACAGTTGCAGCCTCATATTAGTGTTAGAATCATTTGTTTTTGTGTCTTCATGTTTCTATAAGATAGGACCAATATTCTTTATTGGGCTTTGATTTTGTTTTGTAATTTAAATGTATTAAGGCAATAAATGTAATTTTCCACTTAAAGCTATCATTATGGATTTGGTTACTGCCTATTGCTCTGCAATTTTTTTTCTTATGAAAATTCTTCCTGGTTGGTTCACTTCTCAATTTTTTTTCCATTAAATGATATAAATTTTAAGACAGTATTTTTTCTTGTTACATTAGTTCAAAATCATAGATTCATGCATAATATCTTTGATATTCAAATAACCTTCATTGGTCTTGATACTTTTATAATTTTCATTTCAGAATACCTTACTGCCTTCCATTGAATTCTTCTGGTTTGTGTTATAACATTTCCAGTAATTTGTAAGCCATCCATTCTGTTTTCAAAATCACTTGCGTGTAAATTTTTCTCATTACCATGTTCATATCAGTTTTAACTAAAGTTCACTCATACTATGTCATACATAATGATACGCTTAAAGTATATTAGAACTATTTACATTCTGTATATAATAGTTATGCCAGAAATGAAACAGAAATGTTGAATTAAGTTTAGCCTAAAGATGCTGTCTTACGTGTTTTAAGTTCAACCTAAAGGTTTTTCCACTCATAGTGAATTGTAACCTAACTGGATGTGTAAACAAACTATAGCCTACTCTTGTAACACGTAGCTGAGTCTCAGCCCATTACGACAACCACACACAGGGTCCTACTTCAATCACACACAGGGTCCACCTGTTCACACTGTGTTCAAATAAGCCAAACACCAGCTGTAACCAATTTGTCTGTTTCTGTGCCTCACTTCCGTTTTCTGCATGTGGCTTTCCTTTGTCCATACATCCACTCCAAACCTGCAGTGGTACCATGGTGTCACCCTGAACCTATTTTGTTTTGCAGGGGCAGCTGCCCAATTCGTGAATCATTTTTTGCTCGGTTAAACTGTTTAATTTGTCTGAATAAGTCATTTAGCACCATATCTGCATGAACTTCCTGTTTCTTTTATAAAACAGATAAAAGTATTTTTATCTATGAAAAGCTTTGTAGGCCAGACCCGGTGGCTCACACCTATAATCCCAGCACTTTGGGAGGCTGAGGCAGGCAGATCACGAGGTCACAAGGTCAGGAGATCGAGACCATCCTGGCTACCACGGTGAAGCCCCGTCTCTACTGAAAATACAAAAAATTAGGCCGGGGCGGTGCGGGGGAATCGAGTGCGGTAAGAATGGAGCGCCTGCTAAGTCACCGAGCTACTCGGGGGAGCATAGAGGCAGGGGACGGGAGAATGGCGTGGGGAACCCACGGGGAGCGGAGCTTGGCAGGTGAGCCCAGGTCACACCCCTGCACTCCAGCCTGGGCGACAGAACGAGACTCCGTCTCAAAAAAAGAAAAAAAAAAAAGAAAAAAAAAGAAATTAAAAAGCTTTGTAGCATGTGCTTACTATATACTACAACCAAATCAGACGCCAGGGACAACACAAAGTTTTCCAATAATGCCTCACCTCAAAATGTATCCTTAAAGTTTCTTTCCTAGCACAGACTATTTTCACTGGTATATTACCATTAAGTAAACTCTAGGATCATTTAAATTCCATCAGTTTTTTCATTAATATCCTACTCCTCTCCCAAGATCCAATTCAGGGTACCACCTTGCTCTTTTTTTTTTTCCTCACTCTATGACTCAGGCTGAAGTGCAAAAGCAAGATCATGGCTCCCTGCAGCCTCAAAATCCTAGGCTCGATGATCGTCCCACGTCAGCATCCATACAGGTACACAGAACCATGCTCAGCTAATTTTTAAATTTTTTTTTCTAGATAGAGGTCTTGCTAATTTGTCCAGGCTGATCTCAAACTACTGGCTTCAAGAGATCTTCCCACCTCAGCCTCCCAAAGTGCTGGGATTATAGGCATGAAACATTACACCTGCTGGAGCATCAATTTCTAAGCAAACAAATCCAAGATCAAATTAGCCAGCCAGAGTGTGTCCTACTAATATTCTCTACTAAAACCTTTATGTCCTTACTGTTGTGAATACTTTTAGTTCTTCCCTAGCAGGGATGCTACATTTCATTCCCTGGTATTGAGCATGATGTCACCAAATGGTAGTTGTTTAACAAACATTTGCCTAATGAAAGATTGAATGAATGCATGAAGTAACAATCAGCTACAACTACTAAACTAACATGACCAAAATTCAAAGGAAACTTTCTAAAATCTTCAAAAGTCTAAGTTCTAGTGCTCTTTCAAGACCTCAGAACTGCCTTAGAGAGTTTAATCAAAATAACATATATAGGAGTATGGGGAAAAGTGCTATTTACTTAGCAACTAGGTTTCAGATATTTTATAAGTGGCATTTTACATACTTCCTTAGTAATATTTTGAAGTATTAGTAGATAGTATTTATCCAATTTTAGAAGTAAGAAAATGGGGTGGGCTAACAAGTTGTTTAAGATTGCAAACATTGCATAGTAAAACCAATATTGATCGTGATTCTGATGGACTTTAAACCTGCTGAGCCTCTGTCTGTGGAGAAAAAAATAAATAAATAAATAAATAACATTTTTCTTCCTTCTTAGGTTCAGTGACTGAGGCCTGTAAATTATACTGACAAAAGACAGATTAGCAGGAATACATATTTATTTCATATATAGGGGCTGGGGAGGAACAGGGGGCCGCTCACCTAAACGCAAGGAATACCCTAAAGAGGCAGTTAGATCCAGGCCCTGTATCCCATTTTAACAAAGTGTGATAAAGTGTGGGGAAGAGACTAGACAAAGAAAAGGAGGGTTTAATCCCTGGATGGCGGGGGTAGGTTGTGGGAAGGTGACTAGGAGACTAGGAACTGTGTAGTGAATAAGGGCTCTTTAGTAAGGTTTGTTATGCAGCCATAAGGCATCTCAGGTGGTGACTTATTCGCTTCTTCCTGACATAAGAAAGTAGGACACCTTGACAGGTGTAAGTTTCCTTTACAAACAGAAAATTCATGCCTTGCGGAAGACAGAGAGTTCATCTTGTGTTTGCTATTTCTAATTGCCTTCAGCTTAAAATACTCCTTACGTTAAAGTGGCATATTTTGGGGTGGCCTATTCTGATCTCTTTCACCCCAACCAACAAGACTGTGCCTGTCGGTAGGCAAACATCACATCTTATTTATTTACACTTCTCTGGTGTCTATAATTAGTGCATAGCACAGAGTTAGGTACTCAGTAGATATTTGAGAAAAAAAACAAATAAATGGGATACTTAACGTTTTTGGCTTCTGGGAGATTATTTTCACTCCAAATTGGCCTTCTCCCACTATTTTTCCCCTCATACTGGTGACATACCTTCCTATTTGGTCAGAAATAATTCTGATCTTGGATCACCGGAAATAAATTTACTTAAAAAACCTGATATGTATTTACATATTGAAAGCACCTCTGACTTAACATTTAGGAGCATGGGCTAACAATCTTACTAGTTTCAAGCTTTGGTTCCACCAAGTGACTTGTTCTATGACCTTAGGTTTCATTAGCCTCTTCAGTCTCAGTTATTTTATTTTAAATGATGGGCAAGGCTTTTTGCTGTTGGTTTACTTATAAGTCCTAAGTGCCTGAAACAAAATAAGCGTTCAGTACGTTTGGTTGAATAAGTGAATACCATATAGTACCTATTTTTGGTTTTCATGGGCTTTAAAGAGGTGAATGTACTTTAAGTGGTTCCAGTGTGCCCATATAGTAGGAGCTTAATAAATGTTAGCCATTTTTATTATATAAGTATAACCCTTCACACACTTTCACTGGTCACCATTTGTTATAACACTAACTTTTTCAAAAGCTCAGTGGAAATGAGTTATAAAACTTTCCATTGTTGAAGACAATATTCTTAGTTGTATTCATTGTTATCAATTTAGTCATTGAAAAACATTTGCTTTCCTTATCAATACATATGCTTCATTTTATTAGTAAATAGAATTTCATACCCCATCCTGTTTTCCATTTCTCTTGCATACTAGGAAACACAAAGTGAAATTTTGTTCTCGAGCTATTTCAGTCATGTAATGTTCTTGGTAAATTTTTCTATAATGTTTGGATTCTTTTGGATATAATTTACCCTTGATAGTCGAGGCTATATTATATTTTCTATAATCTTGTGTTCTGTAATATTCTAAAATATTTTTCTATAATTTATGAGAAAGTTTTATTCTTCATAAATATGAAATGTATATTGCAAAGCAGTTTGTTTATGATATACATGTTTTTCACGTAATTTAATGATTTACTTGTAATTATCAATACATATGCCAAACCTAAATATTCATTGGCAAATATAGTGGAAACTATAATGAATTGGCCATAGTATTTCTGATGTTAGACATTGTTGACCTAAAAGGAAGAAACTGAGGTGAAACTAATAGAGTGTTTATTTATAAGGGCAATGCTTGAAGATTACAACCCGGGAGCATAGATGCAAGTTTTCCTAAATGTACACTCCAATCTGTGGCAGCTACAAGGGTTTGTTTTCTTTTTTTAATAATTTCAACTTTCATTTTAGATACCGGGAGTATATGTGCAGGTTTGTAAACATGGGTGTATTAAGTGATGCAGAGGTTTGGGGTACAGATCCCATCACATGGGTAATGAGCATAGCACCTGTATTAGTCTGTTTTCATGCTGCTAATAAAGACATACCAGAGAATGTGTATGTATAAAGAAAAAGAGATTTAATGGACTCTCAGTTCTACATGGCTAGGGAAGTCTCACAATAATGGAAGAAAGCAAAAGGCACATCTTACATGGTGGCAGGCAAGACAGAATGAGAGTCAAGCAAAAGAGGAGATCCTTTATAAAACCATCAGATCTCATGAGAATTTTTCACTACTATGAGAACAGTATGGGGGAAACTGCCCCCATGATTCAATTATCTCCTACTGGGTTCCTCCTACAACACATGGGAATTATGGGAGCTGCAATTCAAGATGAGATTTGGGTGGGTCACAGCCAAACCGTATTGGCACTTGTACACTAAAAAGTATCTAAGACAAGTTTCAATCAATTTAGAGGTTTATTTTGCAAGGATATGCTCATCACACAGCCTCAGGAGGTCCTGAGAACATGTGCCCAAGGTTGTTGGGCTACAACTTGGTTTTATACATTTAGGAAGACGTGAGACATCAATCAATACATATTAGGTATATAGTGATTCAGTCTGAAAAGGTGAAGTGAGGGGCTTTCAGGTTATAGGTGGAAATGGAAGTGGAGGAAGCGGGAGACTTCCAAATTGGAAGTGGGGGGCTTCCAGGTTATAGGTGGATACAAAGATTTTCTGATTGGCAAATTGTTATTATCTAAAGACCTAGAATGCATAGAAAGGAATATCTGGTTTGTGATAAGGGGTTGTAGAGACCAAGGTCTGATCATGCAGACAAAACCTCAAGGTAGCAGGCTTCTGAGAGAATAGACTGTAAATGTTTCTTATGGGACTTAAAGAGTCTCTTCTATCAGTCTTGAGGTCTGTGTTAGTGGTAACAAGGTGTGTTTTCAGGTTATCTTTGGAATGCCCTTGGCTGAGAAGAGGGGTCTATTCAGATGACTGGGGGCCTTAGGATTCTATTTTTAGTTTACATATCCAATAGGTAGCCTTTCAACCCACAACGCCCTCCCTCTCTCTACCCTCTAGTAGTCCACAGTGTCTGTTGTTCCCAGGAGTGCCCAGTGTTTAGTTCCTTCTTATAAGTGAGAACATGCTATACTCAGTGATTTTTTTTGGAGAGAAAGAGGCAGTTCCTGAATTGTTTACTAAGAATTTACGTAAAAATAGCTTAAGCTATTGATTAGCTATACATTGTTCTTTATATCAGAAATTCCAGAAGCAGGAGGATAAGGGGTGAAGCAGCTAATCAAGAACAAAATGCATTGAAATAATTGCCCCCAGACATGGGTGCAGGGGTTGGGATGTGGAGTGTTGGAGGATGAAGGCATGACTGATGTCCCACGCTCATATCTCTCTGGACCTGCATACCTTGCATAGTCCAGGCTATTCTGAGCTATTTTACTTTTCTTAACATTTAGACATTTGACTATAGAAATGCTTATAAATATAATTTATACACATATAAATGGCATGTTTATTATTTATTTAGTTTGAGCTGGAGACTTGCTCTGTCACCCAGGCTGAAGTAGGAGTACAGTGGCAGTCTTGCTCATTGCAACCTCTGCCTCCCAGGTTCAAGCAATTCTCCTGCCTCAGCCTCCTGAGTAGCTGGGATTTTAGGTGACCACCGCCACACCCAGTTAATTTTTGTATTTTTGGTAAATATGGGGTCTCACCATGTTGGCCAGGCTGGTTTAGTCTCAAGCTCCTGACCTCAAGTGATCCACCAACCTCAGCCTCCCAAAGTGCTGGAATTAGAGGTGTGAGCTACCACGCCCAGCCATAAATGTCATATTTATTATCTTAATTGTGATATTTATTATTTTCAAATGTAGTCTTTTAAAGCAAAACCAAGGGATATTGATTCAAGGACCTTTAAAAATGTAAAACAATTATTTATATTTTTAATATGCCTTAGTAATAGCCCAGTTTACACTGTTGAAAATTTGTATATATAATTTAGTAAGGAATAATTCCACAGTATGCAGTAGGACATATTAGGTTTCATTAGAATAATTTATATTAGTAAGTCACAAATTAATGCTTATGGACTTTTAAAAGTTTATGTGTTTCCAGAGAAAGCTAACTTTGCATAAAGTGTTTATGAAATCATCTAATTAATTCATACTTTATAAAAAACACATTAACAAAATCTCAATTTTCTTTCCTCCTTTTGTATAGACAATTAGTATAGAACATTTTAAAATAGACCACTTGAATATTTTAAATCCAATATACAGGTAAAGTAGGTGGAATAATTTGAAATTGCATTCTAATACGTATAATAACAAATTTGTTTTCAGATCATAAATTGCTTACTATAAAACTTTTCTAACACTTATAAAAGTTATGGAAACTTGAGTATTTGACTCATCATGTCACTTTTCAGGACTATTAGGTGTTATTTGTTTTAACTTCTAAGTTCAGGAGTACAAGTGCAAGTTTGTTACACAGGTAAACTTGTGTCTTGGAGGCTTGTTGTATAGATTATTTCATCACCTGAATATTAAGCATAGTACCCATTAGTTATTATTTCTGATCCTCTTCCTCCTCCTACCCTCGGCCCTCTGATAGGCCCTAGTGTGTATTGTTCCCTCTATGTGCCCGTGTGTTCCCATCATTTAGCTTCCACTTATAAGTGAGAACAGGTAGCATTTGGTTTTCTGTTCTTGTATTAGTTTGCTAAGGATTATGGCCTGTAGCGTCATCCATATCCATGCAAAGGACATGATTTTGTTTCTTTTTTTTTTTTTTTTTGGAAACAGAGTATCACATTTTCCTGTTGCTCAGGCTGGAGTGCAGTGGCACGATCTCGGCTCACTGCATCTTCTGCCTCCCAGGTTCAAGCGATTCTCCTGCCTCAGCCTCTTGAGTAGCTGGGATTACAGGAGCCTGACATCACGCCCAGCTAATTTTTTATATTTTTAGTAGAGATGGAGTTTCACTATGTTGGCCAGGCTGGTCTCAAATGCCTGACCTCGTGATCCACCCGCCTCAGCCTCCCAAAGTGCTGGAATTACAGGCGTGGGTCAACATGCCCAGCTGATCTTGTTTCTTTCTCTCCCTTCCTTTCTCCTTTTCTTTCTCTCTCTTCATTCTGCATTTATCTTTCTCTCTTTTCTCTCTTAATCTCTTTCCCTTCCTTTCTTCTTTCTTTTCTCTTTTGCCTGTATTCCCAATTATAGCAGTAACATTACTTGACATCAGTTGATGGGACTTTTCCAGTTTAAATCTTTATACTTATTTATATTCCAAATTAATTATAAGACATTCTAAACTACTTTTTGCCTTGAAATGTCAGTAAGAATAATATCCAAGAAATGGGTATTATTTTAGTCATATAGAACAAATATATCAATTTACGTTTATATTGTCATTTAAAAATACGTATGTCGTACCTGTTACGTGTCAGACACCATCCTTAGAAGCACTTCTAAAATGGAACAGATTTAATTGTTATTATTAAATTATTAAATAAATATGCTTTGTTCATTTCAGGTAGGTATTATTATTATTATGACCAATTTATACGTGAGGACCTAAGGCACAATGAATTAGGTGATTTCATCAAGGGCATTCAGTTTGTGAGCAATAGAATCAAGATTCAAATCTAGACTTTTAGATTATATAACCACATATTATGTGTGGAGGGAAATTTAAAAAACAAAACAAAAACTCCAGACACCGAAAAGCAAACAAAACTCCTAAAAAAAAAAAGCTAAAAGTTAAATTCTGTTCTTTAGACTATGTCAAAATGTTATCTGTTAGTTTTTGCACCTCTTTTTTCTCAACAGATGACTGGAGGGAGTGTTGTATTATAGTATAATGGAAAACCTTTAGTCTTGATTACAACAATTGAAGAATTCTTGAGAGAGAAAAAAGGAAGATACTGTTTTGCCTCATCTCTCCTTATTTAGTTTTCTCAGAAGTCATTCTTAATCTTTTACCTCAATTATCCTTAGTTCATTGATGAAAAAATACAAAACATTCAAACCCTCTGTCATATCATAGAGTATGTGTGATTTGACTTTATGAGTTAAGGCTTTCTGCACATGTGTTCTGAAATAAAAACTTACTGAAAACATCTATTTCCTCTTCTGCAGTGTGCAGATGATAATAATGAAGCATGCAGCAATGCCACAGCAGTTATAGTCACATGGATCGCGGACATACTAGAAAGAAACACATCCCTGATCCACGCGCCTGTAACTGACACAAGCAAAGGCCTTCTTACATAGGTTCACTGCATCTGTTATTCATCTGCTAGAACATGTGTGAAGGTGTTACAAGGGTGCTGGACTTAATATGCATTACTGTGGAACTTCCTATCAAAGCTAGTGAGATGAATACTAAAAAACAGTTAATCAAAGTTTGACACTGGCCCTTAGAAGCCAGAGCTACTAATTTCCAAATGCTACAACTTTTGAATATTCTAAAATAATCCTAGTGGCAGTGTCAACAGAGTGCTAAGGGGTAAGAAAGTGCGGATAATCAATTTTGGCCTAGGGGCCCCAGAAAGCAACACAGAAAAAATTATTGTTTATTGCAGAGAAAGGAGAGAAATCAGTGTACAACATGTGCTAAGTCATGGCTTGTCCAGAATACTTTAGAACTTCCTGTATAGTTGAGTCTTGCCTTTTGGGAGACAGGAGGGGTCAGGGAGGCTCGGCTTAAACATAAAATAGATGATATTCAGATTATAGTTGCTTTGAGAGTATGCAGTTATTTGGGGGTGTTTAGAAATGGTGCCATTCATGGACACATAGAGGGACAGAAAATGCACTAGGGCCTTTGGGTGGGAGGAGGGGTGGATGGAGGGTGGGTGGGTGGAG
>NW_016826690.1:1412102-1436753 GCF_001698545.2 Rhinopithecus bieti
GAGGAACAGGAAAAATAACAAAGTAATGGGTTGGGTACCAGGCTTAATACCTGGGTGATGAAATAATCTGTACAACAAACCTCTATGACAAAAGTTTACCTATGTAACAAACCTGCACCTGCATAAAATAAAGGTTTTTTTTTTTTTTTTAAAAAGAACAATTATAACAAAAAAGGAATGTTGCTTTTTTTATTAAATAAATGTGCATAAATATATATGTATATAGCACAAATATGTAAAATATATTTCGTAAGTGTGCATGTAGAGTTAAAAGAAATTGTGCTAAATTCCTAGTTTTGCTTCTAGGAATCCTGAAGAATACTGTGATCTCCCCTGCTAAGCCTCTTTCTTCTCAAAATTTTGTTTATGGTTTTTGAGAAAATGGTTTCATACCCTGATCCCCAAACCTAAATCTTGTGTTGGTCCACGCTTCCATTTCTTATATGAAACATTATGTAAAAAATAGTGTGATAGTTACTAAATCCATTGTCCCTATTATACATGGGTAAATAATGGTCCATTATACTCTACCAGCTACTTATTATATTTGATTTAGCAGAATATGTAGTTTTGTAGAATAGGGATGAGTATAAGCTGTTTCAATTCTGCCCACAATTATTCTTGTAGATGTGGAGAATGTCTCTTTAAGAACCTATTCTTCTTGTTTATTTCTGCTATGAGATTACATACCTAAAAGCCTATCATATTCCAGAAAAATATTAGGAGCTCCATATATATTAGTTCTCCTTCATTTTCTCCCCTTCTCAATGTAGCTTCCTTTATAAAGTCTAATAATGTTCAATGAAACATAAATTTTCTCTCAGTGCCTTGCAATGTTATTAAACAAAATTCATCTATCTCTAGCTGTGTGTGCATGCGTGCATGTGTGTATGAGCATGTGTGTGGATGTTTGAAGGATATTAGTATTTCTTATCAACCTGACCTCTTTCTAGAGACAGCTCAGTTATATTTCCTTCATCTGCAGAACATGTAATCCATCTACTTTGGGGTACTAGTTCCTTATTGACCAATCTTGACTGCAAAATAGCATGAATTATTTTGCAAGTTGGAGACAATCAATTAGCATCGTTATTTCTTTCAACTGTATACCAATTGTAGGCTAATTATTAGCCACTTTTTCCATCAGTGCATATTCAGAAGAAAGACATAGGTTAAAATGAAAATAAATTGATTGAAGGTGTATGTGAGCAGTAAAATCCATGATCTCAAGAAGTTTAAATAAACGTTTAAGAAGCTATAACTGCCGGGCGCGGTGGCTCATGCCTGTAATCCCAGCTCTCAGGGAGGCAGAGGCGGGAGGATAGCTTGAGCCCAGGAGTTCGAGACCTGCCTGGGTAATATAGCGAGACCCCGTTCTCCACAAAAAGGAAAAAAAAAAAAAAAGACACACACAAAAAAATAAGAAGCTATAACTTTACTATATACCCGGATTTGTATAAACACAAATATTATCAGTACGTAAAAATAATGTCTGTCAAATTTCATGTTTATTGATGACATGTATTGTATATCTAGTTTACCAGAATGTTAATCTTTTTAATTTAAAATTATTTAATATGTGATGATTGCTCATGTAGATTAGCAAATTTAGGTAGAATATTGTCATTGGTCCTCATATGTGACATCACTATTAAGATAAAGAAAATTTTTTCTCTATGCAGATTGACAGTTTTCCCTTTGCTTGAAACACTTTAATTTGTGTAAATAATTTAAACTCCTGATGGGATTTCTCTGAAATCCAAGGAAAATTTTTACTTGATTTATTTCTCAAGGTCACTGGTTATAGTTATTAACATGGAAAATAATATTTTATAAAATTCATCAAAGTATGTCACGGTATAAAATTATACAAACTGATGAAAGCTCATTACTTTTACCATTTTCTCATTTACAAGCACAATTTCACCCTATTTTACAATTTTATTATTTATATATTTTCTTGCTTATTTGGTAACTTACATACTGGCATGACAGGGCCAGTTAACTTTTTAAATTCCTACTGGAAAGTTTCACGTGAAGTTTTGCCCATGGATGACACTTTAAAAGCATGAGATGATTGTTGGATTTCAATGCTAGATTTTCTTTCTGTCTTTCTCTGCAGTGACAGTGTGGCCTGTCTTCACTAGTTGGCATTCCAGTCATCTTGATCCATCCTTCACTCTCCTGCTCTCTCCCAAGGGCTTCTTTTGTCTTCACATTATTTGTCACAGGTTTATCTGAGCATGTCCCTCTGATGACATCTTAGACATTTTTGTAATTGCTCAGGACTTAACACTGTATCAGACATTTAGTAAGTATTTATTTGAGTATATTGAATTATGGTTTGCAAAGCGTTTTTATATCTACTGTTCATCTTGACCCTTAACCCAGATCTTGGGCTGTCAGGAAAATTATGATGATTCCTACTTCATATATGAGAATATGAAGCTTTGAAAGATTAAGTGCCTTGCTAAAAGTTAGAGAAATATGCTAATGTGTTACATTCAGAAAGTAAGAGCTTCTAATGCTTTCTACCCCCTTCCCCACAATAATTATGCTAGTTTTCTATTCATCATCTGTATCTAAGTATTCCAGATGGTATTTCAGGATAATGAATATTTTTATATCTCCTATTTCCAGATAAAACCATCTAAAGTTCTCTCAGGTCAGAAGCACAGAAACATATGTATAAGCTACATCATCATATATCATCACTTTGATGTTTTAAGTCATAGAACCATTGCTCACTGTAGAACAAGACAGTAAAAATGATGCTTTATGAAAAGAGAAAGTAAATTTCACATCTATCATTCATCTTATAAATTCTATCAAAATTTTAATTAATTAGAGTGACCTAGTTTCCTCACTGTGGAAGGACAATATATGTATGTATGTGTATATGTATATGTATATTTTTAAATTTAAAATGCAAGTGCTCTCTCATCCAGGAAACGTTCCCTATAGAGTGATAAGCCTAGTGTGAGAACATAACGTTCAGCCAGCAAAGGTTATATCACACTGATCTTTGAACACTGCTCAATAGTTAAGAGTTTTGGGACTGTTTATAGTAAGGACCATGTTAGTGATTTGTTTTTTCTAAGACCACCAGAGCGAGCACAAAAGAACCAGTGAGTAGGCAAGGCTAAGAGCAAAACTGCAAATTTATTATTTGGTCACCTAGCTTCAGGGAAGAAGGTGTGGAAGGTGAGGTCTGTCGGCCTCCGGCAAAGGAGGCCGACAGAGTTGCCCGGTGGAGCTCTCGGGCGGCGTTCCTGATGCAGTCCCAACAACAGTAGGGGCTGAGGAAGCCCACCCCGCGCGGTCTTGCCGGGAGTGGCTTTTCTAGGAGTGGGAGGGCAATAGGCGGGATGCGGGCGTGTTGAGGGGCGTTCTGTAGGTGCCGCCAGGTAAATCTTGGTCTCTTCGGATTGACGTCACCTGGCGCATGCCCGGTTGGTCTGCACCTTCCCGGGTGCCGGCTGCAATTTCACGTGCCGGAGAAGTTGGTGATGAAGAACCCGGAAGTGCGCCATCTTGCCTCCCTTCGTCCAAACAGCAGGTTTTCTCAGTGGCTTATTACATAGGTGACAATCAAAACATTATTGCCAAACTGCATGTTAGTTCATAGATTTAATATATAAGATACATTTTACAGTTCTTTGAGGCAAGTTGCCTTCATTTCTGGGTTGCAAACATATTACTGTGAGAAAATAGCAAAGTACATACCAGAGAAGAGGTAAGTTCTCTTTTTCAAGCAGTGCAAACCACAGAAAAACATCAAGCGTTAGATCTAATCTAACTCTGTTATGAAAAGAGTTGTACAAGTTGTACCAGTAACTGAAATACACGTAGAAGAAAAAAGATTTTTCGTCAACAGACATTTCAGGGCAAAGATATTTGCATTCCTAAGCAGAAACACATTATGCATAATCAGTTAATAGATAAGGAAGAAAAAAAGCAACATTAAAGACCTCTTTTGTACCCAATGTATTATAATCTGAGCTCAGTGTGTTCCATACACTAGATTATTTAATCCTGGTAGTAATTTATAGGCGGGCATTATTATCTCAATTATTATGAATACATACTAGTTGAGATTAAATACTTTGCTAACATGGCAGAACTGCTATTCTGTCACCCTCACATTAATCTGTCTCTACTTCCTGTGTTTGTACACATATATAACAGTGTCTAAAAAAGTTTTTTTTTCTTTTTCTTTTTTTTTTTTTTGAGACAGAGTCTCTCTCTTTGTCACTCAGGCTGGAGTGCAGTGGCACGATCTTGACTCACTACAACTTCTGCCTCCCAGGTTCAAATGATTCTCCTGCCTCAGCTTCATGAGTAGCTGGGATTACAGGCACCTGCCACCATGCCAGCTAATTTTTGTATTTTTAATAGAGATGGGGTTTCACCATGTTGGCCAGGCTGGTCTTGAACTCCTGACCTCAGGTGATATGCCCGCCTTGGTCTCCCAAAGTGCCAGGATTACAGGCGTGAACTACCACCCATGGCCAAGTCATTACCTAAAATATTTCAGTTATGGGGGGGGGTGGGAATCCTTGTTGCTTAATATTTTCCTCAAT
This sequence comes from Rhinopithecus bieti, assembly GCF_001698545.2. NCBI lineage: Eukaryota > Metazoa > Chordata > Mammalia > Primates > Cercopithecidae > Rhinopithecus > Rhinopithecus bieti. The sequence continues at coordinate 1,416,686 of NW_016826690.1, forward strand.
AAAAGTGTCAAATGGTTAATCTCTTTATAGATCATCTTCCTTTTGATATTTACAATAATAATTACTATATTTGAAACTCTCAGAAGACCAGAGAAACTCAAACTACAGTTCTACAAGAGACATTGGAAATTCTGTGTGTCATACTGGACATTCATTATATTTCAAATAGCTGGAATTCCTTTAAACAGGCTAAAACAAACATGCAAAGAGTTTACTCAGCATTTATTGTGTGTTGTGCATTTGTATGTTTGTTCAATGAGTCACCTACCCCATAGGAGGAGTTTAGTCACAGGATTTTTTTAAAACCCTAAGAGGGTCATGAATTAAAATATCCTCCTATTAAGCCATTAAGCCTATCACATTTGGCATATAAGTTACGTGAAATTCATGCTCTTAAGTGACGTATTTCGAAGGATAGCCTATCTCAAAGTATGGTAAAATGATGTATGTACAAACATTGCCCTGTGGGTGTGTAGAATTGAGGCTCTTAATGACACTTTCACGATTTGTGAGACCCTTGCCATCCTGTAAATAGTCATAGCAGCTACACTTTTCACTGGAAACAGGGAATTTTCCCAAGTTCCATCTCTCACCTTCTGGTTCAAAAATTCTTGCTCTCCTTTGACAAGCCCGTCTCTTGGCTTACTGCTCTCTCTCTAGCAAGTCCTCCAGAGGATAACAGGAGAGTCTGTGCATTGACTTTCAGAGGAGGTTCCCTTGATCCATCACTTTTGAGCTGAATCTAATTCCATAGTGCAGAACCTTACACTGGACCTGTTGCCCCATGATTTTGATTCCCAGAAGTGGAGATGTTGGCTACCATACCATATTCCAAAATATAAGACCAGTTCACAAACCAGCTGAAGAACTCACTAGGAAGAGTCAGGGCAAAGGCAACTTTAAGAACTGCTGTTTTCAATGAGCTAAGTGAGAATAAAACAAAAACTCCCCTATTTATATATCAATAGCTATGCACTGATAGTTTTTACACGTGTAATTATACACAAGAAAATTGAGGTAAAAAAAAAATCAAAATATCCTCCAGAACCAGATATTCTTGAATTTAAAGACTTATTTGGCTACTCTAAATCTCTGAAAATACTTCTAGTATTCAATAATGTGGCATAATTTATGTGGGCCAAATAGACTAGAAAATGGTGAGTTTTAATATTTATATGATGGCGAGATCACCATGACAGAATGGGATGTCCCCAAAACAGCTTTGAGCAATTATGGAGCCAGCACAAAACCAAGTGCTGGAGGATTTAGCTCTGCCAGTCATTGACTATGTGACCTGGTGCAATTACTATTATTACCTATTTGACATTTTCAAATCACATGACTTACTTTACAAGTAAGGACACCAATGTCCCTACTGAGGTTTGTTTTCAAAGAATCAGGAAACCTAACTCCAGAAAGTGCCATTCATATTGTCTTCATGAATGGTGCTCCATGACCTTGCTAACGCATGACTTTAGAGCTTTAAGCCATGGGTTTGGTTTTCAGATGTTGTAAATTAAATAATGTTAAGCTAAAGAGTTACAGATTTTAAAATGTTACACAAATCTTATTGAGAAAGTTACTAAAAATAATGATCTTCAAGGTCATACCAAATGACAGTTAATACAGAGCGTTTTAGTCCTCATAAATAATAAAACAAGAATGATACACTGGCGCCATTATTTTCAACATTTTTCTAAAAATGAAATTAAGGGAAGGGATTATACAGCTAAATAGTGCAGGAGTGAGTTCTGAAACAAATGGTCCCAAACAAGTTGGCATAAAAGAATGACAAGCTTTTTAACTGCTAAGCTGTATCCCCTACCATGACAATTTCAAAGGATAGCATGGTATCGTGTCACATTATTTCTTATAAAAGAACCAACAGTACATGCAACTTGGAACCTGCCTATATATAGATGATTTTGTGATTGCCAGCATGTTTGAGATGACACACAAACAAGATGCATATCAGATTACTGAATAGAACAGAGAATTGCATGGACATATATGAACATTATGTACCATTAGGGTTTTGGTTGATCTTTCAAGTCAAGGTGGTACGGGCTGGTTGACTTCCTGGTAAAAGGGTGGGAGAACCAAAAAAATACATCCTTTCTCAGATATGACTTTTGTCACTATCTTGAGAAAAGAATCCATGCCCAATTTATCTCTGCATTTCTGTTTTCACACAGAACAGAGTTTCACACCTAATAAGCACTGGATAAAGTTTATTTGAATGAAAAACAAGCCTATGTAGTAATAACAATGTGGAAAGGAGTAATTATTCTGTCCTGAGGTACAAAAGATGGTTTAAAAAGGTTTCTAGGTGAATTAGAAAAAAATGCTTTTGACATCTAAGACATGTGCATATTCATTTTACTTACTGATATATTTTCTATTAAACTTAGAAATAATTATCTGCCAAATGGAAGGAACTGTTTATAATTGATGTATGTGTAAATGAACTGAAAGAGGAAAACATTCAGTCTATGTCTCTCCAATTATGTGCTCAATGGTAGTATCGATATTAGCAAATATATTTGACTGGTTCTTCTACTTTGTTTAATCTATTTAATAATAATGTAATATTGACCTTGGGATTTAAAAAATATATATATTCCAGGTGAGGCATGATGGCTCTCACCTGTAATCCCAGCACTTTGGGAGGCTGACGCCGGAGGATCTCGAGTTCAGGAGTTTACGATCATCCTGGGCAACATACTGAGACGCTGTCTTTACAGAACAATTTTTAAAAACTTATCCAGGAGTGGTGGCATGCACCTGTAGTCCCTTGGGAAGCTGAGGCAGGAAGATCCCTTGAGCCCGGGAGGTCAAGGCTGTTGTGAGCTGTGATTGCACCACTGCACTCCAGCCTGAGTGACAGAGTGAGACCCTGTCTCAGGAAAAAAAAAAAAAATCAAACAATTATTGAAGTCAGAACAGAGTAGCGGTGTGATTGTATCTAGCCTGTGTGTGTTACATGTGCAGAGTACAACACATTTCCATGGCTACTTCTGAAATTTGAATCATCATCTTCCAGAATTTACTTCTTCAGTTACCCCCAAATATTTATTAGCGACTAAATACGTGCTAGCCGCTGAGATACAAATACAGACTTACGTACTCCTCTCCTAGGGACTGTATTCTATCATGGAACTAGATCTTCTACAAGACTCAGGCACATAAAATCGGCGAGTCTGGGTGCTTGAATCACATCGTCGCTATGAGTCCATTGTCCTAGATCCAGATGTATTTTAATGTTGCTCATTTTTTGTTCTAAAGATGCCCATTAAAATAAAATAAATATTGTTACTTAGCTGAATAAGAAGTTTCTGTTATGAACATTTTATTATTTGAAAACAATCTTCTCTGCAACACCGTATCAATATGGTAGTAATGTGTGAGAGATGGTTTGTATATGTGTGAACAGCATTTATTATCTTCTTATAGGAAAAAAAATCTAACCAAAACTTTAAAGGTATTTTAAATTAGCTTCAATTGATTGGAGGCCTCTTTCTTTTTATATGGCCAGGTTGTCTACTTTCCCAGTTCACTGACTTGGTTGCCTCAGTCCATTCAGTCTGCTATAAAAAATTGGTTTATAAACAACAATGTATTCCTCACAGTTCTGGAGGTGAAAGTCTGGGTGCCAGCATGGTTGGGTTCTGGTGAGAGCCCTCATCTGAGGTGCAGATTGCCTACATCTTGTTTCCTCACGTGGCAGAAAGAAGGTGAGAGAGCTCTGGGGTTCGTTTTTTTTGTTTTTGTTTTTAGATGGAGTCTTGCTCTGTCGCCAGGCTGCAGTGCGGTGGCACCATCTCGGTTCACTGCAACCTCCGACTCCCTAGTTCAAGCAATTCTCCTGCCTCAGCCTCCAGAGTAGCTGGGATTACAGGCTCGTGCCACCGCGCCCAGCTAAGTTTTGTATTTTTAGTAGAGATGGGATTTCACCATCTTGACCAGATGGTCTCGATCTCCTGGCCTTGTGATCTGCCCACCTCAGCCTCCCAAAGTGCTGGGATTACAGGTGGGAGCCACCGCACCCGGCCAGGGGTTTCTTTTATAAGGACGCTAATCCCATTCATGAGGGTTCCACCTCATGACCTAATTACTTCAAAAAGGCCCTACCTGTTAATATCATCAGGTTAGGATTTCAAAATTACACATCAATTTTGTAAGGATGTAAACATTCAGTCCACAACACTTAGTATAAAAGGAAATTAAAATGTAAGTTTTAAGGAGTTCTAATTTTCCTTCATTGTTGATGACTTTTCATAGTATTACTTCCTTGTTGGTATATGAGAACAAAATGCCGGCTTCTCACATGGTTCTTAGAAAGACTATTATTAAGAAATATTACTTGGCCGGGCGCGGTGGCTCAAGCCTGTAATCCCAGCACTTTGGGAGGCCGAGACGGGCAGATCACAAGGTCAGGAGATCGAGACCATCCTGGCTAACACGGTGAAACCCCATCTCTACTAAAAAAATACAAAAAAAAAAAAAACTAGCCGGGCGAGGTGGTGGGCGCCTGTAGTCCCAGCTACTCAGGAGGCTGAGGCAGGAGAATGGCGTGAACCCGGGAGGCAGAGCTTGCAGTGAGCCGAGATCCGGCCACTGCACTTCAGTCTGGGCGACAGAGCGAGACTCCGTCTCAAGAAAAAAAAAAGAAAGAAAAAGAAATATTACTTGACTTATTTAATTATCTGGCAGTTTTATAATGACATATACAATTTCTACACGCTACTTTAAAATGCAGTCGATGTAGTTTTCAGCAAAGCTTTGGAAGGGATTCAACCAATGTTTGCCATAACATAGGGATGCATGCTGGAAATGGTTCTCACTGCTTCTGTGGCTAGGCGTTCCTGGAATCAGTGCTGTACTACAAAAATGAAACACTATGTTGATTATATTTCTTGAATCAATTATTCTGCCAATAAGGTGCATTAGTTTATATATTTAACTAGCATTCTTTTTCGAGAGAGGTGCATGAGGTACCTGAGAGATCACTATTATTGTGTCATTGAATCATAGTTTTATTATGTTCACTGAGACAATTTTCATTTCTCAAGTGTTAAGTATCTCTACAATTCAGTACATCCCATGCCTAGCTCTCTAAAGCCACAGAACTTGTCAAAAATAGTCTTAATATCTGTAAATATTGAATGTTGGTTAAAAGTCTAGGCCCTGTAGTTAAACTGTCTGGAATGAAATCTTGGCTTAGATGCTAAGTAAATATGTGACCACCAACAACAGAATTTCTCTCTGCCTGAGTTTCCTAATGTACAGAAAGAGAAAAGTCACACCAGCTTTATAGGGTCATTGGGAGGTTTAAATGAGATAGTACATGGACAACAATGTCTTGCCAAACTAAGCACATGACAGATATTAGCTACAGTCCTCATCATTGCCTCTGCTCCTTTTTGTCACATATCACCATAGAAAAGAAGGGAACAGCTCGACTTAAAAGTTTTCTGGTAGTTCTCATCTAAATGATGCAAGTAGATGAATTTTGAATACATGGATGTGGATTTGTGATATTTTTAGGCTTTTGTGTTTGCACAGATAATTATGGCTTTTTAAAGAATCAAGTTATCAGATCATTTCATTTTCAGATATTAAAAAATAATGAAAATGGAAAAGTACATTGAAAATGTGATCATTTAGGGAATATATTTAGCAATAAGGAGATGACAATGCAACCAGGAGGGGCGGAGAGAGAGACAGAGATATAAATGAGCAAAACTTTCTTTGCTTTTGCAAGATCTGTTGTTTATAGGATAAGCCCAGTTGTTCTGCATTCTAGCACCGATGCTTTCCATGGGAAGAGCACAAGCTGTGTATGGCATGTGTTGTGTGTGAGTTTAAGTGGTTTTTACATTACTAATGAAACACAAACTTTTCCCATGATAATCAACTGAGGATTGTATTTTACAGTGAAAAAAGTGTAGATGCAGAAACTTAGTTTCTGTGGCTAAAAATGGCTGAGAGTAAAGATGTCACTGAATAGACATTGTTGATCCAAAAGGTAGTATTGACCCCAAATGGAGAGGGAATCCTACATCATTAAATAGGCATTTGTAGACACCAACTGCCATGAAGTGATTCATTTATAAAGGAAGGTACTGATTTTAAGTAATAAATCATTGTTAATTTCTGTACTATTTAATAGTATTAATCAGAGTGAACTTATACAGCAATAATCATAAGAACTGTTCTTCTACAAGTTTTATTTTTATTTTATTTATGCACCCCGTTAGAGTTGTGAGCCCTTAAAAGGGACAGGAATTGCCCACTCAGGGAGCTCGGCTCGTGAGACTGAAGTCTTGCCGATGCCCCCGGCCGAGGAAACCCCTTCCTTCTGTTACTTGGTGTCTGAGGAGTTTGGTCTGCCACTCGTCCTGCTACAAAACTAAGGTATTTAGCTATGAAAACTTTCTATGTTCATCTTTTTTTATACAGCTTACACGATGCTTCAAAAAATAACTAAAAATGTTGGCATTTTTCTTTTCTTTTTTTTTGAGACGGAGTTTCGCTCTGCCACCCAGGCTGGAGTGCAGTGGTGCGATCTCAGCTCACTGCAAGCTCCGCCTCCCGGGTTCCCGCCATTCTCCTGCCTCAGCCTCCCGAGTAGCTGGGACTACAGGTGCCCGCCACCTCGCCCGGCTAGTTTTTTGTATTTTAGTAGAGACAGGGTTTCACCATGTTAGCCAGGATGGTCTCGATCTCCTGACCTAGTGATCCGCCCGTCTCGGCCTCCCAAAGTGCTGGGATTACAGGCCTGAGCCACCGCGCCCGGCCGGCATTTTTCAAAGTTTTTCACCAATGTATTTGAAAAGTCTCTTCGTATCAGAATTTAGGAGGCATACATATATGCAGTTATATACAGTTGTATACACTTTACTAAAAATTGTTTCCTTTTGACTTGCTCTCTGATGAGTAACATTTTACAAGGTTACTCAGGTAACCTTGAGTAAATTACTCCATTTGGCTAATCCTTAGTTTCTTCTCTGTGAGTGGTGATCAAAATGCCTACTCTGTCTTTTGAAAGCCAAATTAAGATAGGGGTTATCAAGCAGTGAATTGCCAGAAAATGTGTTATGCATATTTTATCACATTTGTATTATTATTATAAGTATGTGTTTATATGTATATCCTCCTTAGTGACCATGAGATCATCCAGAGTAGGAGCTCTCTGGAAATTTAGAAAAGAAAGAAAAAAAAAACAAAATGGAGGAAGTGGAAAATACAGAGGAATTTTCTCAGTGGTGTTTGTTCCATAAGCTCTAAACAGTAGGCCACCAACGTCCTTGAGAATCCTACATTTATCTGTCCGTACCTTATAATTACATCTGTCACTCTCCTTTTATTATCAGAAGAGTTGCACCAGTTCATTTTAAAGTCTAACTTGTCCTTTGTGCTGACTGCCACACACGTCTGATGAAATATAACAAATTGAACAGAGGTGCCATTATTAAAGCAATCTGATAAAAAGCTGCAGTTGTGAGGTACACTGAAGAATATATTTGGTTTCTTCAGGGAATCAAAAGCATTTCACATTTAAATTATTTTCTGGAGACTTTTATGTGAATATACTACAGTTTATCATGCAGAAATACTGTGTACTTTTTTCTTTCTTTTGTAAAAGAGAGCAAACAGGATAGATATATCAATGAGTTATTACTAAGGTATCAGTTTTTCTCATATGACACACTCCCTATAAGAAGAGGAACGGTGTTTCCATCAAAATTTGATTATTTTTATTAATATTTTATGACATTTTATCAAACTTATATATCTATGTAAACCTTAAGACAATTTTGCAAATAGCCACACACACAGTATTTCTAAATTTGGTGAGTCTTCCATTTCACATAATTACAGGAAATTTTCTCTTTGTGTGATTCCTATCTGCAAGAATTTCATTTACTGGAATTGATTTAAATAATACCAGTCTTCTACAACACAGTTCAATTTCAGTCCACAGCATATCAACCATAATTGCATAAATTACAAACTTTGCTGCTAGGCCTTCAGTCCACAATTCACTGCATAAAGAGGAGACATACATCATGATCAATAACCAATCACGTCACTTCTTTCGAAGTCTCCAGTGATTGGTCACTGCGCATGTAGAATTTGTATAATTCAGTTTATGCAGAGACGGGACTTCATTCTCCTGTGTTCTGACCAGTTGGAGCTCCCGAAATGCCTGTGGCTGCAGTTTGCTCACAGTGGTCACAAGTCTTCAAAACATGAATCTTACTAACAGGTTTTTGTTTCTCCAGATTAAAGTCAAAATTACCAAAGATTTAAACAAATGTTTTGTATATGTAAAACCTCTTTAATGGCCTCATTTGCAAGTTTTTTGGATGCATATGATAGCCAGAATCTGCTCTGGACCACTAGAAGGTAGTAGTATTTGCGAGAAATTATGCAATGGTTCACAGACAATTCTATGAAAAACAAGGTAATGTTTCCTATGTTTTTATGTATAAATTACTTAGAAAAGAGGAAAATATGTCATGATAATTTTGAAAGAAAAAAGCTTTTAAAATTTTCTGTTTCTCTTTTTCTAATTTCTAATACAGTTTATTTTGGGTGAAAAGGAGGAAAGGAAACTTAATTTGTGAAGCAACTAGTTCAGTCTTCTGGGCTAAAAATATATAGAATGATTTGAAAGAACATTAAAAACTATCATCTGGAACAGTTCCTAAAGTGAATCAGTAGTCACACCTTTATCATTATCTGATTATGCTATGATTCTGGAAAATAAGGTGCACATTTCTCAGTGTAATATGTCTTGGAATCTTCTCCAAATTAATACCTGCATGTTATATGATGCATATCCATATGTGTACCTAGAGCTGTTTAACTATGTGCAAATGATAACTACTTTAACCACACAATTTCCCCCATTTTCTTAATATTTCCATTGGGTAATCAGCTTCTTTAGGAAAATACTGAGTCATAATGATAAATATGAAGCCACTGATTTGGGTCTGTTTCTTTTCTCTAAGCAATATGTTCAATGAGAAAAACATGCAAAGATGCTCCTCGATTTACAATGGAGTTACAACTCAATAAACCCATAGTATGTTGAAAATAATGTAAGTTGAAAATGTGTTTTATACCTAGCACGCATCATAGCTTAGCCGAGCCTACTGTAAACATGCTCAGAGCACTTATATTAGCCTACAGTTGAGCAAAATTATCTAACACAGGTTCTATCTTATAATAAAGCCTTGATTATCTCATGTTATTCATCGAACACTGTACTGAAGGTAAAACGCAGAGTTGTATGGGCACTCAAAGTATGATTCTACTCAATAATCCTTTGCTTTTGCACCATCATAAAGCTGAAAATTTGTAAGGTGAATCATTGTAAGTCGGGGATGGTTTGTAGTTTCCTTTTTAACAAAAAGGCATTAGAGGATTCTTATGTGTTTCCACTCTTTCTTTACTGAAAGTTAGAGCCAGGTTCGTAATTCTGCCCATACTACCGAGGCCAAAACTCTCCTCCCGCTTTTGCACTGACTCTCATCTCAAATCTCTGTGTCTTGCAGTGGCCAAGTTGGCATGAATTAAATTATTTAACGTGTAAATTCAGCAGTGTTCAGAGATGTATAAAATGGGCAAATTCAGTGACTACTTTGAACAAGGGAAACATGGCTTTTAAATGGTAGTGACTTAGATTGGATTCAAATCAGGGCCCTAAAAATTTAAGGTCCCAAGACCCATTACAAATGTGCTGAGACATCCAATGATGCACAAGGGTCCTTCTAGAACTGCTAGCTTTAAAATGCATAAAATTGGGCAGAGATGATAGTCTAACTAGCAAACAAGGAATGTGTCTTTCAGGTTCCTGGAAATAATGGGCACATTTGTGTTTTTCATGTCTAGTTATTGCCATCTCTGCAGTCTTGTGTAGCCTTCTACACTTCCTTTTGTCTTGTAAAAATGCTTTTCTGTCAGAGTTTATGCTTTCATACAATAAACATTTACATAGAGACCTGTCACAGTGGCGAGCATTTAAAATGCATTTAGAAAATGCAGTTTGATGTTGTATTTGAATTGACATTTTCCCTACATAAAAACCTTTAAAACTTATACCAGTAAAGGCCAACTTCTTAAAAGGTAGCCTCCTTTTATGCATACTAAAAGTTATCCTTTTGGAAATTGCATAAGCATCTAATCAGTGCTTGCTAATTGTGGGTGCTTTCAGCCAGAGCATGAAATTGGGCACACAATTAGCAAACTGAAGAAATGTTTAATTGCAAGTGTAATTTTAACTTATTGTCAAGAGGGAAAATAGAAAGGATGAAAATGACCATTTTGATTTTGGTTAACAAAGAATTAAAATAGATAAAGAGTTTGGACCCTTGAGGAGCAAACCTCAGTTCCAATATTTATTTGTCTAACTTTGGACAATCCCCTGGTCACTGTAAGCATGAGTTTTTTGTTTTGTTTAGTTTTGCTTTTTTTCATTTGTAAATGGGGATCATAATGATTTAATTGCAAAGTTTCTGTGGCCATCCGAGATAGAAGCTTGAAATCACCTAACATGGTGTAAATAAGGTATGTTGATAGCCACTCAGGAAGTGATTGCTATTATGACTATGATTTTGAATATTAGTACTACTGGTGCTCATCCTACAGTAAAGCAAACCAACACGTCATCCATTTTTTTTCCCTACAGTTCATCAGCCACCATAGTGTGAAACTGACAATGAAATACACCATCCATTATGCTTTTAAGTATTCCTTACCTTGAACTGTAATATATAGTAAAAGGGCACTGGACTTGAGATGAAGGAAGTGTTTTAATTCTGATTCTGTCATTTACTTGAGTAATCTTGAAGAAAGCACTTGATATCTCTGAAATTCAGGCTTGTTAGCTATAAAATAGAGACAAAACCTACTTCAAAAGATTAAAGAGAGAATAGTAACAAAGATAGCATTGTGCTTGACATATTAGGTGCTTAATAATCTTCAATTAAGGTTAATAATTACTCTGCATATAGTGAGTGCTTCTAGAAATTTATGCTAAGAATTAAGTTCATTTTCACTTTCATATATTTTCTTATACTGATGTTATGAAATAGGCGTCATATTTTTTGACATTATATTTTTATGTACCAAAAAATCTGCAAGCAGAAACAAATAATTTATTCAATCAAAATTTTATAAGTCCATTAACTTTGTTTCTTCTTACGCTCTATATGTGTTTTGAGGTTTTTTCTTTGATTTTCTTATTGTACATGTGTTGTTTTTATTGGAAATTGTTGAGACATTAATTAATACTAAAGTAAGCTAGGCTCCAGGATCCTTAGAATAGGGAAAAATATTATAAGACACAAGTTTAATTCTTATTCTGCCAGAATATTGTACCTTGACAAGTAATCTCCCCTCTCTGTGTTCTGTTTCCTCATCTATTAAATTATGATGTTATTGACATTAGTATTTTTATCAGTGTCAAATGAAATACTGAGCAACAAAGCATATTTTAAAATTGAAAAGTAGTGTAATTATTTATTTTTATTTTAAGTTCTGGGATACATGCACAGGATGTGCAGGTTTGCTGCATATGTAAACGTGTGCCATGGTGGTTTGTTGCACCTATCAACCCAACACCTAGGTATTAAGTCCAGCATGTTTTAGCTATTTTTCCTAATGCTCTCCCTCCCCACGACCCCATCCCCCGACAAGCCGGTGTGTGTTGTTCCCCTCCCTGTGCCCATGTGTTTTCACTGCTCAGCTCTTACTTATAAGTGAGAACAAAAAAGCAGTGTAATTAATTTAAAATTCCAGATTAAAAAAATCATTTCACATAAAGTATGAATATTTGCATCCTGGTTTTATGAAGCTAAAATATTTTGTTGTGATAAAAATCATACATTGTTTAAGAATATAATTGGAAAATAAGAAAGGTAAGTGATGAACTGACAGAAGCAAAGGATACAATTAAAACTCAACACTTAGAGAGCTGAGGAAGAGAGCTGCTACTGTAAACAATAGACAAAGGGCTAAATAGAAAATAATTGGGGGTTATATATAAATAATACTTTTCATTTTGTGAAAGGTGTAAGTTCCATTTATAGATTTACACTTTTCCACATGGATGTCCACTTGTTCCAGCATCATTTGTTGTAAAGCCTACTTTTTCCATTCACTTGCCTTTGCTCCTTTGTCAAAGAACTATTGATTATATTTGTGTGGGTCTGTTTCTGGACTGTCTATTCTGTTCCGTTGATCTATTTGCCTCTTCTTTCAATGATGCCACCCAGTTGTGATCACTGTAGCCTAATATAAAGTCTTGAAATTGGGTAGGGTAGGTCCTCTTTCTCATCCTTCAGTACTGTTTGGCCATGCTGGGTCTTCTGCCTTTCCATATAAACTTTAGAATCAGTGTGTCAATATTTACAAAAGAAATTACTAGAATTTTGGTTGAGATTGCATTCAGTCTACAGATCAATTTGGGAAGAATTCAGGTTTTGACAATATTGAGTCTTTCTATTCATGATCATATCTTTACATTTATTCAAATCATCTTTGATTTAATGTAATCAACATTTTGCAGCTTTTCTCATGTAGATCTTATACATATTTTGTAGGCCTTATATCTAAGTGTTGCATATTTTTTGTGCTAATATGAATGATTTTATGTTTTTAATTTTAAACTCTAAGTGTTCATTGCTGGTATATAGGAAAACAACTTTTGCACATTAACCTTGAATCCTACAACACTACTCTTATTACTTCATTGTTCACAGAACTTCTTTGTTGATTCTTTGGAATTTTCTATGTAGTATGCAAATCATGACATTCGCATACTAAGGCAGTTTTAGTTCTTTCTCCCCAGTCTGTTTAAATTCATTTCCTTTTCTTATTGTATAAGCTAGTACTTTCATGACCATGTTGAATAGGAGTGGTGAGACCAGACACCCTTGTCTTGTTCTCTGTCTTAGGGGGAAAGCATCCAGTTTTACACTGTTTACTATGGTATAAACTACAAAACATAGTTTTGTATGTTTAAGTAGTTATCAAGTAGAAATTTTCCCCTTTATGCCTAACTTGTTCGGCGTTTTAATGAGAAATGTGTGTTGGATTTGTCAAATGCCTTTTCAGCATTATAGATATGATTGTATGATATTTCTTTCTTAGCCTACTGTGATAAATTACATTGATTTTAAAACTAATTAATTAATTTTTTTGCGACGGGGTCTCACTCTGTCACGCAGGCTGGAATGCAGTGGCATGGTCACAGCTCACTGCAGCCTCGAGCTCCCTAGCTTGGGTGATTCTCCCACCTCAGCCTCCCACATAGCTGGAACTACAGGCCTACACTACCACGCCAGACATTTTTTTTTTTTTTTTCATATTTTTTGTAGAGAAGGGGTTTCCTCATGTTGCCTAGATTGGTCTTGAACTCCTGAGCTCAAGCAATTCACCTGCTTCAGCCTCCCAACGTGCTAAGATTACAGGCATGGACCATTATGCCAGGCCAATTAATGTTTACTTTACAAATAAGCATATATTTAGCATGTAAAACACGATGTTCAAATATGCATATTTTGTTGAATGGCTAAATAACTAATTAACATATGCATTACCTCACATTGTTATTTATCAGCTTTTGAATTTGAACTAACCGTTATATCTGGAATAAAGCCCATTTAGTCATGGTGTATAATTCCTTTTATATAGTGGATTTGATTTGCCAAAATTTTGTTGAAGATTTTTGCATTTATGTTCATGAGATATTAGTAATTATCATTTTTTGATAGGTCTTTGGATGTGGTGTTGGAGTATTGCTGGCTACCTAGAAAGAGGAAGTATTCCCTATGTTTATATTTTCTGTAAAAGTTTGAAAAAAAATTGACTTAAATTCTTCCTTGGGAGTTTGGTAGATTCACCACTGGAAACATCTGGGACCGATGCTTTCTGTTTTCAAAAGTAACTAATTGTTGATTTAATTTATTAGACCTATTCAGATTATGTAGTTCTTCTTGTGTGCAATTTTTATATTGTGTCTTCTGTGGAATCGGTCCATTTCATCTAGGTTATCAAATTTGTGAGCATGAAATTGTTTAAAATACTTATGCATAATTTCTTAATGTCTATGAAGTCAATGTTAATTACTCTTTTTCAGTTCTGATCTTAGTGATTTGTGTGTTTTCTCTTTTTTCTGGTTAGCTTGGTTAGAGGATTAACAATTTTATTGAACTTTTCAAAAAACACTAGCTTTTGATTTCATTGATTTACTCTACTAATTTCCTGTTTTCTATGTCATTTCTTTCTGCCCTAATTTGTATTACAGATTTGCTTCTGCTTACTTCAGATTGATTTTGCTTTTATTTTTCTAGTTTTCTAAAGCAGAAGCTTTTATTTATTTTAGATCTTTCTTTTCTAATGCATGCATTCAGTGCTACAAATTTCTCTCTAATCACTGGTTTTGTTGCATCCCACACATTTTGAAAAGTTGTATTTTAATTTTCACTTCAAACTTTTTATTTTTTCTTCAGACTTCTTCTTTGACTCATGTATTGCTTAAAATTTATTGTATTCTGCAAATATTTTGGAATTTTCAGCTTTTTATTTTTGACTTTGACTTTTTTGTTGTGGACTAACACTATACTTAAATAACTTCAGTAGTTTAAATTCATTAAATTGTGTTTTGTGACCTAGAATGTGGTATATCCTGGTGAATGTGCCATGTAGGCTTAGGAAGAATATATATTTTGTGTTGTCAGATGATGTAATTAAAACCAGGTAATTGCTGGTGCTGTTCTGATTAACTGTGTCTTATTTGGTGTGTGTTGACTCTGTCAGTCGCTGATAGAGGGGTACCATAGTCTTCAACCATAATAGTGGGTTTATTTATTTCCCTTTGCAGTTATATCAGTTTTTAGCTCATATATTTTGACACTCCATTAGGCATAGACACAATGAGGATTATTGTGTTTCATTGGAGAGTTAATACCTTTTTAAATTTATTATTTATTTATTTATTTATTTATTTTTTGAGACAGGGTCTTGCTCTGTTGCCCAGGCTGGAGTGCTTGGCACAATCTTGGCTCACTGCAACCTCTGCCTCCCGGGTTCAAGCAATTCTCCCTGCTCAGCCTCCTGAGTAGCTGGAACTACAGGCATGTGCTGCCACACCTGGCTAGTTTTTGTGTTTTTTGCTAGAGACAGGGCTTCATCATGTTGGCCAGGTTGGTCTCAAACTCTTGACTTCAAGTGATCTTCCCTTCTTAGTCTCCCAAAGTGCTGGGATCACAGGCATGAGCCACCACGCTTGGCCCTTATTTTAAATGCCTCATCATTTTCCTTACTCACAAGTCTACTTTGTCTGAAATTAATATATTTACTCTAGATGTTTTTGGTTAATGTTAGCATGCTATGTCTTTCTCCATCCCTTTATCTTAATTTATATGTGTCTTTATATATAAAGTGAATTTCTTGTAGCCAATCCATAGTAGGTTCTTGCTTTTAATCCACTGCGATAGGCTCTTTTTATTGGTATATTCAGATCATTCACATTTAAGGTGATTACTGATATATTTATGTTAATACCATAATTTGTAACTGTTTTCTGCCCATTGTCCTTGTTTTTGTTTTTACATTTTGTTTTGTTTTACATATTTTACTGCCTTTTCCAGTTTGAATTGGGCATTTTCTATTATTTTACTTTCTCTTACCCCTTTTTTACTTCTATTTTACCTGCTTTTAGAGATTACCTTAGAGTTTGCAATATACATTTAGGGGTAATCCAAGTCCACTTTCAAATAACACTACCTTACTTCACAGGCATTACAGGTACATGAATGTAGTCTCAGTTCCCCCTGTGTCATCACATATAACATTGCTCATTCATTTCTCATTTATCCGTAAGCTAGAACCATCCAAAATATTTTTGCTATTATTAATTAGAACAAATTTTATGTTGTATGCTCTAAGAACCAAAAAACATTATTTTACCTTCATTTAGTTTTTCCCAAATACTCTTTCTTTATATAGATCCAAGTTTCTAAAATGAGTCATTTTTTTCCTCTGAATAATTTCTTTTAATATTTCTTAAAAGGGAGGCTTGCTATCAAAATATTACTTCAAGTTCCATTTTTCTGAGAAAGTCCTTATTTCCTCTTCAAAGAATTTCAGTTGATACAGACTTCTAGGTTGTATTTTTATTTGTTTTTATTTAAATATCTAAAATTTTACACCATTCTCTTCTTGCTTACATAATTCTATACAGTGTTGGCTTCCTCCACCCCTTCTTGGCTTCTTTGAAGATTTTCTTTTTGTTCGATTTTCTGCAGTTGGAATATTATGCCAGGAAGTAGATTTTTAAATGTTTGTCAGAGAGTTTGCTACTCTGAGTTTCCTAGAACTGTGATCTGGTGTCTGTCTTTAATTTTGAAAAAGGATCAGCCATTATTACTTAGACTCTTTCTTCTGTTCCCTTCTCTCTCTCTCTCTCCTCCATATATTATTTGCATTATGCACATTACACATTTTGTAACACTCATACATGTCTAGAACATGCTCTTCCATATTTTTCATTCTTTTTACTTTTTACATTTTAATTTAGAAAGTTGCTATTGACATATTGTCAAACGCATTATTTCCGTGACTGTGTCCAGTCTACTAATGAACCCATCCAAAGCAGTCTTTATTTTTATCTTTTTTTTTTTATTTCTTTCTAGCACTTCTTTTCAATTCTTTCTTGGAGTTCTCATCTCTCTGCCTGCATTATCTGTGCATTCTTTCATGTTGTTTGTTTTTGTCATTTGAGCTTTTAATATACTCATGATAGTTCCCAGTTCAATAATTGCAAGGTTTCTGCTATATCTGAGTAGGGTTATGATGCTTGTTTTGTCTCTTTAATCTGTGTTCTCTGACTTTAACACGCCTTGTAAAATATGATGTATCAGGGAAAATAAAACACACAGTGCCTTGGCCTGAGGTTTTATGTTAATCCACCTAGGATTTAAGCTGTGTCTACTATTTGCTGTAGCTATATGTCACAGAGACTAAAATGTTTTTGTCTCCCCTTTTGTTGTTGGGTTGCCACAGAGAATTTATCTTACATAAGATCTGAGACATGAAGGCTTTTCACTTGTATTCCCCCATTATTATGCAGGATTCTGCTGATGTGGTGATAGGGTGTGAAGGAGGATAGGCATTCTACAGTCTCATCATTAGGTCTCAGTGTTTTAGTGAAGCTGGGCCCCTGGGTTGTGACCATCACAAGGGTTTCTTGGCTTTTTATCCTCTTATGTGATACAGGAAGGCTAGAGGGAGCTGGGGTTAGGTATTTCTCTTCCTTAAGATTAATTAGGTTCCGGTAAAACCTCAGTCCATTGGGCTCTAGTAAACTAGTTTTCTTTGAGGGTAGGCCTTTGTTAAGAACAGGATTTCTAGGCCGGGAGCGTTGGCTCATGCCTGTAATCCCAGCACTTTGGGGGGCTGAGGCGGGAGGATCACGAGAAAATCAGGAATTCGAGACCAGCTTGGCCAACATGGTGAAACCCCGTCTCTAATAAAATTAGAAAAATTAGCTGGGTGTAATGGTACATGTCTATAATTTCAGCTACTTGGAAGACTGAGGCACGAGAATCTCTGGAACCTGGGAGGCAGAGGCTGCAGTGAGCTGAGATTGTCCCACTGCACTCCAGCCTGAGTAACAGAGTGGAACTCTGTCTCAAAAAAAAAAAAAAAAAAAAGAAGAAGAAGAAGAATGAGGGAATATTCAGGGGATATTTCACAGTCTGTACATCCCCCTTTCCCTGATAAAAGAACAAGGGGATTTTTCTCCTATCTTTAACTAAAGAACCTGGTAGACCTCTTGGAGGTAAAACTAATGAGAGTGTGGCCCCTTCCAAGACTGGACCTCCAGGAGTTTTCATCCCTCAAACTAGTCAACACCCAGTGTCTAGTCATTAGTCAATGATTTCTTCAGTTTTCTAGTTGTTGGCTCTAGTGCTGACTTCTCCTGGTGTGCTGTGATTGTTTCTGTGTATTCACCTGTCCGTCTGGTTTTCAAAGGGGGCAGTGGTTTGCCCTGTGATCCTAATTATCTGAAGGATCTAAGAAGAATTACTAATTTTCAGTTTAGTCAGCATTTTTCTTATTGTGAGGACCACAGTGATGATTTCTAAACACTTTAAAAGTCAGATAAGATTAATCTTGTTTTTTAAATTAAAAAAATTAGTATGTAGTCACTTAGATAACTTCAGTTATCTGAAAGTCTGACCTTCAGGAAGCTCAATCATACCTAAAGGCATTGTACATGTATGTTTATAAAAACTACCTGTGACAATGAAAAAGTAGCCTCTGGGCAGGGAAAATATATTATGTGGGGGCATTCAAAGGAAGATATGTCAGAATAAGAAATCAAAAATATTTGCATCTTTGTATTCTTTTACAATGTATTTCATTATACCAGTATGTTTCAAGAGAAGAGAAGAGAAACAATAAAATACCAGTCATTGTTTATTTCAAAATGTTCTTAGTTAGCTCTGCATGCAGGCAGGCCACCATAAATGTGCATCCACAAATCCGAGTCCATGGTCCAGAGGGAGTTTCCTGGAACACAATGCAAAACTAAGATATAATCCATCAAATACTGCAGGCTCAATATATATTTGCAAGCCAACAAAGGAGAAGAATCCCAGTGTCCTCTGAGTAAAGGTTTAAAGAGCACATAAAATTATGCTAGCCTTAGGAAAGAAATTGGAGAACAGGACAAATGTTTAGGTTCTATTTAATATTATTTGCCTGAAAAATATGGAGTCAAGGCTCTGAAAAATAGGAAAAGTAGATCAAACAAGGATGATTTTTCCAAGTGATTTTATCACTATTTTGTCCTTTAGTAGAAAAAAATATATAAAACTAAATGCTTATTTGTTGGCAGGAAAGATATTTTTCGGTTAAACAATTGCATAAGGCTGATGTTCTGCTGGCCTGCTTCAGTAAGGCTCTAAATATTATTAAAATATTTCTTTTCAACTTGTTGGTAAAGCCACTACCCTTAGACCTCCAGATGCCCCTTATCATGAAACCCTTCCTGAGAGTCTTGGAGCCCCTGGCCTTTCTGCAACACAGTGGATAGCATTTGCAGTAGCAGAGGTCCAGCAGAATCCCATTTGCATGTTTGTTCTGGGCCAATGCCCATACTCTGCTGGTTGCTAAATATTTGGAATAGCATCCTTTAAATCATGAACAAAGCAAAATATGATGTCTGGTTGTAATTTAAAAATATATATTCTTCCGGTCTTTCAAAATTACTTTTTGATGTGACTTATAGACAGGGGTATTATTTAGAGTTGAATACTTGATAGAGGAGATATCATCAATAATTTCAATCCTACAGGCATTTAAATACAAAGTCATATCATTCAATACGATTCTTAAATTTTTGTGGATACACATATACATACACATCTGTAGAATTGTATTTGAAGAAGAATTAATAGTGTGTTATCGACTTTGACATCATCCTTGAAAATACATTATACTCTGATATTGAGAAATTTGCAGATTTTGCA
Source organism: Rhinopithecus bieti (assembly GCF_001698545.2). Classification (NCBI taxonomy): domain Eukaryota; kingdom Metazoa; phylum Chordata; class Mammalia; order Primates; family Cercopithecidae; genus Rhinopithecus; species Rhinopithecus bieti. Next base: position 1,436,239 of record NW_016826690.1, read on the forward strand.
GTAACCCCTTCTCAAAATATTCTTACCGAGAAGTCTTTCAGCATGAAAGAGACAGTCTTTCATATTCAATCAATAAACAATGCAATAAACTTCTGTGGACAAAACATAGGCTATGGTTGTGATTCAATTAGAAAAGTAATATTTCTGTTGAATTTTGTGTCCAAACTAAAGGAACTGACAACAATGAGGAAGGAGAGGGGTGTGCTTCGCTGGAGAGTGAAATAATTGCTTTTGAAGATATGCAGTTGTACTTTCTTTGAAAGCAAGCAAATGTGAATCTTTTACTTCATCACTGTGAGAAAAGAACAAATGTTTCTACTTGATATCAAATACTTTTTCTTGAAGGCAAGTCCTAGGGACACCACTAAAGTTGGTATCCATTTAATCCTACATCTACATACTTAACTATAGCTGAAACACTGTATAAAATTAGGTTAACAGAAATTAGAAAAAATTAAGTGTTTTATTCTATTAAAAGGGGATGGAATTGTGAAATTTTTAGAAAAGCATTCTAT
>NW_016826690.1:1437095-1457432 GCF_001698545.2 Rhinopithecus bieti
CTAGAAACATTTTAAATACTCTGAGTCAGAGCTGTCCGATTGAACGTTCTGTGATGGTGGAAATGGTCTATGCCTACACTGTTGAGTACAGTTGCCATTAGCCACATGTGGCCAGTGAGGACTAGAAATGTGACCAGTATAAGATAAAACCTGATTTTAAAATTTCATTCATTTTAATTATCTTAAATTGAGTTTAAGTAGCCATGTGTGCCTAAAATATAATTTATTAGATGGCACAACCCAAAATATTTAAGCTTCAATTATCTGGAAACTCATTTAGTTGGAATCTCTCAATTCTGAATGATTATTAATAGTGGCATAATTTCTGTATTTGTGTTTTTAATCAAAAATTAATGTTGCGTGCTTTCCACCTAAATGTTCAGATGCTTGCTCTAACAACCTTTAACATGTTAAACATCATATACAAACAATACTGAAAACTGCAAAATTAAGACAAGTTTATTTACATCCAAATAATATATGCGTTGACAACAATGGTAGCACACATCAGGAAGGCTTTGTTGTTGATCTTATACACATATTGAGAGTTGTTCTTTTTATGCGAGAAAAATCCCCAAGGGATCGTTAAAACAATTTTTTTTTTTCTCCTCACAAAGCAAGTTATCCTTCCAATAAATTCTTAACCCATGAAAGTTACAAGAGAAAAACCCAAGTCAGCACATGTATTCTTGACCTATTGTGTACTCACATTCAATCAATTAATAGAAGCTTTGACAACACTATTATTTTTAGCTCTACTGACAGATCAATACCCTAAAGTGACATAAACCATGTGGTCTCAGCATGGTGAAATAGAGACAATAGCCATTTCTCTGGAGGGGTCTCTATGAGGGTTGGTCAAGTGTAAGTCTCATGATAAGACTTTTCTATTTGGTAATGTGTACAAAAAGAAATGCAGAAATCAAAATATGGAAAATAGTTTTGGAGATAAATAACTCTATCACACTTAATATCGAACAAAATCCAACATCAGAATATTAATTAGTCTCCAAACTCACTTTTTAAGTATTTTTTCTTGCATTTACTTTCTGTCTTAGTCTGTTTGGGCTGGTATAACAACATACCATAAACTGGGTGGCTCATAAACAACACACACGTGTTTCTCATGGTTCTGGAGGCCAGAAGTCCAAGACCAAGGTTTAGGCAGATCTGGGGCCTGGTGAGGGCTCGTTCCCTAGAAGAAGTAACTTCTTGCTATGTTCTCGTGTGGTAGAAGAGGAAAATGAGCTCCGTCAGGTCTCTTTTACAAGGGCACTCATCGCATTCATGAAGGGTCAGTTCTCATGACCTGATCACCTCCCAGAGGTCCTATCTCTTAATAACATCACATTGAGGATTAGGCTTCAACCTGTGTGTTCTGCAGGGGACACAAACTTTTGAACCATAGCACTTTATTCCTGAAATTTGTTCCATTTGTCTTTCCATTTCTCTCTCCCTTCTTTGCTCCAAGTCTTCTTTATTTTTATTTTTTTTTCTCTGACAAACTCCTTTCATCTGTGCTTTCTCTTATTTCCTCTTCAAATATTTTAAGCGGGAGACTTTTATAGGTCATACATCTACTTTATTTTGATTGATACGTGTTTCAAATATTTAAATCAACTCTGAACAAATTAATATAAAAACATGTTGCTCTAAAGAGAAAAGAACAGAATGTCAAATAGTAAATACATTTTATACATTGTAATCATGGAGACAGAACATTTTTGCATTGACACACATGGTCAGTTTTCAAGTATGTCATTGCCACTCATTGTAAAAATTACTTAATTATGCCACCAGTCTCCAGTATGCTACATGCATTGTAAGCTCAGCCTCGTTGCCCAGTCCCAGAAATTTTACTAAATTATAGTCTAGTAGTCAGATATAGAGAAGGAGAATAAAAGAAAGTTTTAGAGAGTATTACCTGGAAGCCAGAACAGACAAAACAGATATTAATTTGTTACCTAATTCTATAGAATTTTTACAGTTAGAGGGAATCTTAGAAATCATCATGAGACAGACAAAGCTGATCTAAAGATGGGCCAAGTGACTTGTGCAAAGTCAGGAAATAGTTAATGGCAAAGTTTGACTATTTAAATTTCAGGTCCTATGTCTGTATTCCCATCACACTCTTACAAATAATATACACTTAAATGTAATCTGGACCCTATGTTTGCCAATAAGATTAGAAAATACTCACTGGCCTAATGTGAGGTCAATTGGTTAACCGAATAGTTTAGGAAACACTAGCCTCATGTAAGGGTAAATATTTTCCATGTCCTACATATGTCAGATTGGCTTAAAAACTGAACATGTAAAAAATATTCTAATTCTGTATTAGGATGTTCAGGTAAATAGTCTCAAACCTCATCTAGGCATCTTCTATTGACCATAATTGCAATGTGAGCAAGACCCAAGCATACCTGTGGGCTCTAAAAATGGGGTTAGAGGACATCACCTAAAGTTTCTTTCCTGTCAACTTTCCTTGAAGAGAATATTTCTTTTAACTAGATGGTCAGATCCCTGAAATTTCTGGCACATCAAATGATGACAGTGTCTCCCAGCTGAGAGAAGGGGCCTCTTGGCTAAAAGGATTTGACTATCTGTTTGGGAGGCACCCTTGTCCCCTAGGTCATTTCATGATTTTCAGATGCTCAGACAAATCTTTCCCTTGGTAATGGCTTGATGAGAGCTTTTGGCTAAAAAGTTTTTAGGATGAGATGTTGACCACTGCCTCAGTATATTAACTTGCATCCTCAGTTTGAATAGGGCAGAGTCTTAGTCCTTCCAGGCTGTGATCACAAAAAACTATAAAATGGGTGGCTTATAAACAACAAATATGTATTTCTCACAATCCTGATAGGTGAGAAGTCCAAGATCAAGATGCAGGAAGATTCAGTGTGGTGAGTATTGGGTTCTCGTTTCACAGATGGTAACTTTTTTGTGTGTTCTCGCATGGTGGGAAGGGTAAAGCAGCTCTTTTAAAAGGCACTAATGACACTGATGAGAAGTCTCTACCCTTACGACCTATCACCTCCCAAAATGCTCCACCTCCTAATACAATCTTCTTGGTACAATGTATTAGTCTGTTCTCACGCTGCTACTAAAAATGTACCTGAGACTGGATAATTTGTAAAGAAAAGAGGTTTAAGGGACTCACAGTCCCACATGGCTGGGAGGCCTCACAATCATGGCGGAAGACAAAGAAAGAACAATGAAACATCTTCCATGGCGGCAGGCAAGAGAGCTGTGCAGGGGAACTCCTATTTATAAAACGCCAGATCTCATGAGACTTATTTACCACCATGAGGACAGTATGGGGAAGCTGCCCCCATGATTCAATTATCTGTACCTGGCCTCACCCTTGTCAAATGGGGATTATTACAATTCAAGGTGATACTTGGGTGGGGACACAGCCAAACCATATCATACGATATCCAGCACTCATTCTTAGGATTTTAGTTTAGGATTTCCACATATGAATTTTGAAGAGACACAAACATTGAAATCATAGCAGACAGTTTCTCAAGAGATACCATGAACATCTTGGGCCAAATAACTTTTTCGTGGTGGATGTCTTGTGCATTGCAGGAAGATTACCCACATGTGTGGACTCTAGATGCCAGTAACACCCCTACCAGTCATGACAATCAAAAATGTCTCCGGACATAGCCAGATGTTCCCTGAGAGTCAAAATCTTTCCAGTTGAGAACCATTGTGGTAGGGGAATGGAAGCGAAGTAACCTTTTTCTCTACCACTGTGTTTCATGTGTTCTCATGGATTCTCATCAGTTCTCATCAGCAAACTGAACAGAAATGGGTCCCACCCTCAGCAACTTTATAGCCCAATAAGAAAGGTAGGCATTAAGAAAGTAAGTGAATATAATTCTAAATTGTGATAAGAAAATGCTATGAAGAAAAAAAAAGAGAGAGGGAGATCCATGGAGGATCTTCTCAGCCTGGATAAACAGGGAAGAGCTATCTGTCAAAGTGTTACAATCTGAATAATGAATGCAATTTATCTAAATGAATAGTATACCATGCTAATAAATTATTCTAAATGAACAGGCAGCCACCGAATGTCCAAATTTTAGATGTTTAATACTCTGCAGCCATAAAAAAGGATGAGATTATATCCTTTGCAGGGACATGGATGGACCTGGAGGCCATTATCCTTAGCAAACTAACACAGAAACAGAAAACCAAACACCACATGTTCTCACTTATAAGTGGGAGCTCAGTGATGAGAACACATGGACACATAAAGGGGAGCAGCACCTACTGGATCCTTTCAGACAGTGGAGCGTGGGAGGAGGGAGAGGATCAGGAAAAATAACTAATAGGTACTAGGTTTAATACCTGCGTAATAAAATAATCTGTACAACAATCCCTATGACACAAGTTTACCTATGTAAAACCCTGCACGTGTACCCCTGAACCTCAAAAAAAAAAAAAAAAAAAAGATTCAAATGCACTGGACTCTACTCTTTTAAGTACGTACTTGCAAAAATTCAACATTAGTGCTTGGCAATAGCCCAACAAAATGCACTTTTGCAGTGAAAATTAGCCAACTTGTAAAATCTGCAATTTGAATGTATTTATGTTCACCACATTCAGTTATTATTCTGTACTATCTACTGGGGCAGCGGAAACACTTTTCATGACCATTCTGGGAAGCCATTGCTGCTTTCTCTATTACAGTCATTTTAAGAGGCTGGGACCTGAAGCCACAGGGTGTGCCTGAAGTCTTTGGAAGTGTTTCTAAGTCACCACAATATTAGTACAGACTCCCACTTCTCTTCATGGCCACCTCTTATGCCTGCCCCAGATGCTCTTCATCTGTGGTGGGTGTGGGGCCTCACTCTACTGCCTTCTGTATAACCTTCATGGTAATACAGTGCCTTACTGGAAGGAGGCCTTCAATGACTGCGTGTTGAACACATTTTTAATATAAAATGATCTCAACAGAATCAATAAGGTAACCACTTGTTAGAAATTTCTTTCTTTTTGTTGGGATTTTTTTGTGGTTCTATCTTGGGAAACTCTTGCCACAGCTCTCCTCTTCATTCATGATTCTCCAGGCCTGGGGCTGCACTCCATTGCCAGAGCCAGGTTGACCCTGTGACTCTGACACCATCTCCAGGTCTCAGATTTAAAGAGACCTTGCTCTTTAAATTTTTAGTTCAACATGACCTTTGAAATGGTCAGGCTTTCCTGTCTCCAGTTCCTATTTCTATTTTCTTTTAAGTCTGTTAATAGGTTCCATGTTCCACTAATGGAGGCTCTGTAGACAAGAAAGTTTTATGCATTATACGTTTGTGTCATTATCAAAATAACAATGTGCACCCATAATCCTTCAAGAGTTAACTCTTTGGTTTCAGCCATAAAATGCTTGATAACCAATGGAGAAGTATGAAGGGTAGGCATAGCACTTTTTTTAATGCATGGAGTAGGAAATTCAAAGCGACATTTTTTATTATGTATGCATCAGCAACTGTGATTTATGGTACCTGTTTGTGTCTGTTACATGAGTGATGGGTTCTTAAGCCAAAAATAAAGTTACTATATTCACACCTGAGGTCTGAGAAGTAACAGTTTAGTAAAAGAAGACAAGATTCTATAAAAAATATCACAGAAATAAATACAGTGAACATTTATGGCCTGTCTCCTTACTTAAGAACTTATTACTTTCTACCTTGTATTATTAATTTTGACAAATGTGCTTCTGCTCACAAAGCTGTAAATTGCTGGGTTCTGCTTGCAGTGAAGCTACCTTCATTATAATACAGGGCCTCACTGGAAGGAGGCCTTCAATGATACATGTTTAACAAATTATTTAGTGTATATAAATGATCTCCACATAATAAGGTAGCCACTTGTTAGAAATTTCTTTCTTTTTGTTGGCATCTTTTCGTGATTCTCTCTTAGGAGAGTTTTGCTGAAGGTTAAATGCTTTAAAAATAATTTTTAAATAATTAATGACTACAAATAAATGAGCTATTTAGCCTGAAATATTAAAGTGCTATTTCCAGAACTTATATTACTGTACATTAAGATGTCAGTTTTGTTCTCTCCAGGCTCTGTTTAGGAGAAAAAAAAAGTTTTTTTGAGACTGAATCTCGCTCTGTCACCCAGGCTGGAGTGCAGTGGCGTGATCTCGTCTCACTGCAACCTCTGCCTCTTGGGTTCAAATGATTCTCCTGGCCCAGCCTCCTGAGTAGCTGGAACTACAGGCATATACCACCACACACGGCTAATTTTTGTATTTTTTGTGTTTTCACCTCGTTAGCCAGGCTGGTCTCGAACTCCTGACTTCAGGTGATCCACTTGCCTCGGCCTCCCAAAGTGCTGGGATTACAGGCATGAGCCACTGCGCCCGGCCAAAGAGTGATTCTTAAATGCAGATGCCTTGGTCGATTTACGTATATTTGAGATATAAATTGTAATTCAGAAGTATGAAGGTGCCAAGATCAATATGGGAATTAAATATGATATTTTAAGAGATTTTAAGAGGCTTATTTTCTGTATATGAATGGATGAAGCCCACCACAGTTGGAAACACCCTTTATCTGGATAACATAATTGTGATTTCATCTGTGAAGTCAAATACAAGGCAGCATTATGTGGATTAATATTTTTTCCATATTATAGAAACAGTGTTAAAGAGGAATCTTAGTCAAATTCCATTTTTTTAAGAGACAAAACAAAATAAAACTGTGATTGATAGTTCAGAGTCCTTAACTCACCAGTGGCAGAACTGGGTCGTGTTTATGAACTCTCTTTTCACTGTACTCACCACCATAGGTTCTAATCATGAAAGCAATTGCAGTTCTACAGCACCACAGTCCCTGCTAGTGCTGATATGAGAAACCTAAAATGAAAGAGAAATCATATGTAACATTGTGTTGATTGACTGAAATGTGTGACTAGCTTCAGAAGTATAGGCCAGAAGTTTGGGGAACCTTACTTCTGAGAATGGGCCAGTTCTGACTCTCAGCCAAGCCTAACGTTTGTTGCTCAGTTGGAAACAAAAGCATGGATATGATTGTCCGGAGAACCCCGTTGCCAAATAACAAAGAGGCATAAGCAGAAAGGAGAATTCAGAAGCACAACATAATCTAAATTTGATTTATGGCAGTGTGCAGTCTGGATGTCTCCAGCTTGTGGTTTCAACTTCTGCTTCTCAAGTGGAGAAGCTGGATGGTGGTAGAATAAAGCAGGCTGAGGAGGGCCAGACTGGAGTTGAGATTTTTCTAGACTGTGAACTCCAGGTGTGGGGTGTATCTTGAGACGCATACTGGCCACAAAGGGCGGCCAGAGGGAAAAACAAGTTTTGCATGCCCATGCTCTGTTCAGAGTCCAAGAACTTACATCTGTTTAGTTTTGGAAAACACAGGCTGGCTCTGAGTATGGGGATTCAGAACAACAGAAAGGTCAACATTGTATAGGAGAGACTCAATGTTTTCACAATTGATTAGGAGCTTAGAAGAGCTGGGGTGGAAAGACTAAGAAGTGAGCTGCAAGGATCTGAATGAAAAGGGCTGTCAGGCCAAGCCCATCAGCAAAGGCAGAGAGGAACTAGCCAGAGAGCAGGGCAGGAAGTGTGGTGCACAATTGGGAAACAGTGTCAGAGGAGTAAGAGATGAATGAAAACATGGATTAGGATCAGGAGTAGGAGCTAACAGGTACAGGACCAGGACACAAACACAAAATCTAAGAACTACCAGTCAACTCTGCAATATGAAAACAAATGTCATGGGGATCAGAATTTTGTCTCAAGGGAACTGTAGGGTTGCTGCTTAGAAGTGGCACTGATCCCATAAGTAGGGAAAATGAGACACACACAGAAAAGTATAGGACAAGAGGCCTGGCTGTTTCCTGTTCTCATCCCTTCATTGTTGACACAGATTTTAATTGAGGTTTGAAGTTTACCATCAGAACCATATCTTTCCTAGAAACAGAGGAACCTTTCCCAATAAGTCACATCAACTACAGTATCCTCCTTGTAGTCTTGTTATTTCTCATTAGTTTTATTTCACTTATTTAAGTAGCAATGAAGAGATAGGCAGTAGATGACAAAGTTACTACTATAGGAGCACTCTGAGGCATTAACCTTCCTCACCACTGATGCACTTCTGATTTATTTTTCTCTGTTCTCCTCTCTTATTTAGTCTTTTACATATAATTTGGGTTTTACAGGCAATGCCTCACAGAGACAGTGGCCACTGTGCCTGCTTCTTAGCCTCATTACAGCGATCACTAACTTAAAATCAGTCACCATTTGAAAACTTTCAAAACTATGTCACAAGACTGTAGGATATGTCAAGATCAGGGGCTAGTACTCCTCTTGGCATTGAGAATAATTAGCCAAGTTAGGAGCTCTCCAGCTGGCCAATTGCAAAGCAATGCAGACAGAGGGAAAGTTGAGGCACCTGCCTGGTTCACTGGATTTGATTGCTCACTAATCCTTCACTTAACCTGGAACCTCCTTGCTCGACCTCTTGGCTCAGGTGCTGGGGAGAATACAGGTTGGCAAGAGGCAAATTCTGCCTTGCAAGCATTTTTATCCTCTATATGTATACACACACACACACACACACACATCTGTGTGTATATACAGGAGAAAATACTTGCAAGGCAGAATTTGCATACATATATGTATATATACACATACATACGCATATATTTTATATATACATACATATATTTTATATATACATATAAATATATTAATAATAATAGAAAAACATATATATATGTATATATTATATGTGCTTAATGTGTATAATATAGGTATAATATAAATATATCCATTAGAACACATGAGGACCACATGAACACCCCCAAATATTTATTTTTGGGTTATATAACATATATAATATATAACATATTATATATGTTATGTTCATATTTATAATATATGTGAACATATTTGTTCGCTGCTTAAATTTCCACTGTTACCATGTGCCTGGAACAGCTTAGACATAACTATTTGCTTTCGGGTAGACTGACCCTAGAAACACCATACTGTATTCAAAATAACTAGTTTCTAATCACGGAATTAAGACACTAAGGTGGAAACCATTTCAGACCGGGAGTCATTTTGAGGTTCACACTGAAGCTATTTCATATATATTTCATTATATATACACATCATATATTTATATATTATACATATATATTTGTGTGTATATATATACATATACACACACACACACACACACACATATATATAAATAACAGGAAATTGCATGGTGCCAAAGTACAGAAGAGGAAAATAATAATTTTGAGGTATTTGAACTGGACTTTGAAGAATGGAAAGTTTTTTTTTTCCCTAAAGCAGTGAAAACCGTTGAAAGGCCAGAACGATTTATTTCAAGTGTTACCTTTAAAAGAATATTAATACCTGACAGTCTCTTCACATATATGCCTGTTTCTTTTCTTTCAAAAAAACTACCCCCATGACTAGAATTTTGATCTACTTTTGCCTTTTGTTTTTACTGTTTTAGTTTAAGATAAATAGCCTAACGTCTGCAACATATCGTGACTGAATTTGGTTATACACAATATGCTTCATTTTCATATCATATCTTACTTGAGTTTTAAAACCTGCTTTTCATGTTTTACTCCTTTCTGGCACCTAATTCTAAAGTATTCACTGTGAATGACTTCATAACCATACATTTTAGATGGTCTGCTTGGGATTTTGTTTTTTTTGCCTTATTTTTTTCTATTGGCTTATTTTCCTTTATTTTAATATACACACATTCCCTTAATGCTGATTTCTTCACGATGACCTGTACCCCTCCCTTAAACTTTATTGCCAGAGATGAAATGTCCTTGATAATCTTCGCCTTGAGATCTACTCCCCTCTCTGAATTACTTAATTTGGTTTTCAAAACTAAAACTTACAAGAAATGTCAGACTCGCAGGACCCTAAATACAACATTAGTAATGCAAGAGAGAAAAAATGTATAAAAGCAGGCATACACAAAAAGATACAGTATAAAATACTGAAAGAATTAACAGAATGAGAAAAGGAGGCATTAAATTCACATCAAAGAAAGCTTTGAACATTAAAGCAAATGAAAGTGAGGGGAAGAAATCTATATGGAAGCCAAACAATCACTGCTTCCTGACAGCTGCAGTTATTAATTAGTGTTCCATCATTTGCACTAAATGGCCAATCAATACTTTTGCTTCTCTGGCAGGCCATTTGCTTTGTAGCTTGCTTCTTAATGGGAAATGATTCAGCTTGTCCTCATCTTTGTCATTCTGTCCATAACTACTAGCTTGGCAGAGAGTTCATAAGCTGTGCTGGCTCTAGATAACGTTAAGAATTTTGTCTCCAGATTTCAGTTCTCTCCTGCCCAACCACCTCACCTGCTATCTATTGTTTCTATTGTTGCTATGTATTTCTATTCTTTCTGCATGAAATAATGAATAGCTCATTTTGTGTTGCCTTCAAGTATGTCAAATTCCTTTCCAAATGTAATTCCAGACAGTATATCCAAACATGTCTTTCTTTTTCCATTCCTGATGATCCTACTTGTCAACCACTGCCAACAGTTACTCAGGAAAGCTTGGTTAGAATCCAGTCTCTAGAAGCGGTAGATTCCTACTCATTCCTGGCTCTTTTAGCCACTTGTCTTATGGCAGGAGCAGGTGTCTTAACCTCTCTATGTGTTAACCTCCTGTTTCCTATTCACAGAGCTAATACCTATGTCAGAGTGTTATTACAAAAATAAAATGAACTGGCATATGTATATAAAAAGTAAGGTGGTTACCTGGGGATTGGAAGACACTTCCATATTATTTGTTAAGTGAATGGCATAGAGCAAATTAAAACAAATTGACTCATTTTTCTTATTATTCTCTTATGTGATCACTGTTCTCTCCTGGAGTGCACTTCTCTGCCTGACTCACCCTTTAAGATACATCTCATATAGAAGCTCCACATGAAAGCCTTCCGTGATGCATGATCATGAATATTCAATCCTTTATTCTGTCACAGTCCTTTGTGCATTTCTCTTCATAGCTCTCACATTTCATTTCAGCACACTGCACATCTGATTGCTTTACTAGACTCTGAGAATCACTACTGCTAGAGCATATTTGTTCAGTGCTTACATTTCCACTGTTACCATGTGCCTGGAACAGCTTAGACATAACCATTTGCTTTTGAGTAGACCGACCCTAGAAACACCATACTGCATTCAAAACAACTAGTTTCTAATCATGGAATTAAGACAGTAAGGTGGAACCATTTCAGACCAGGAGTCATTTTGAGGTTCACACTGAAGCTATTTCATATCTAAGCCTCAGGTGAGATGAGATATTTTTTGTAAATATAGGGTTAACAAACCTATTTGTAAGTATTGTGTTAACACAGTGCTTCATGTACTCCTGATTTTTCTTCAAGTGTTTACCTGTAGGAAATAGAAATGTCCATGGCCATAGGGACACAGAAGCAGACAAAGGTTTTCAAGTTAAGATAAGTAATGGAAAATTATATGAACATAAGAATTAAATAAAAATTGGTTATTTCTAGAGATATAGATGTAACTAATAAAAAACAAAGATAATCAGATACTTGATGGCACATTTCTGGATTTCAACAATATTCCTTCAAAATAAGTGACAAGAGATAATCACTGTGATATATGGTCCTGTCCAGTGAATTTCTGGGCCCTAGGTCTAGACTCATTATTTGGGTTACCAGAGGCTAGGCACTTAACCTCTTTCTTTCCTAGTTTCTTCATCTGCAAAACAGGATTAAATAACACTCTTATCTACTCAAGTAATTCCTACTTTATGAGTACAGAAAGAGATAAAGCAAGTATAAGTATTTTTATACTCAAACTCTATACAGGCCGGGCGTGGTGGCTCACATCTGTAATCCCAGCACTTCGGGAGATTGAGGCGGGCAGTTCACCTGAGGTCCGGAGTTCGGGAGCAGCTTGGTCAACATGGTGAAACCCTGTCTCGACTAAAAATACAAAAATTACCCGGGTGTGGTGGTAGGTGCCTACAATCCCAGCTACTCAGGAGACTGAGGCTGGAGAATTGCTTGAACCCAGGAGGCAGAGATTGCAGTGAGCGGAGATCGTGCCATTGCACTCCAGCCTGGGCGAAAAGAACGAAACTCCTTCTCAAACAACAACAACAACAACAACAACAACAACAACAACAACAACAAAATCTCTACAGAGTCACAGATACTGTGAAATACAGCAAGTCCCTGGGCCTTTGATGACTGTATATTAACAGAGAGCTCTCATTCAAGACCTTATGTATTGTCCAGCATTATTTGTCTACTACGGTATTCATCTTTTCAGGACCTAATCCAGCTGGACCTCTCAGTTTTTTAAATGGTTCTAGTTTTGATTTGTATACAGTTTCAGCACCAAAATCCCTACAGGCCATACACTAGATTCATCTCCATTTGGCACCGAGGAACAAAAGAAAATCACCCTACACAAATTGATGGGCAGCAAAATATTGCTTTTGATGAATCACTAACATAGTTTTATCTAGTTATAGTTTTGTCAACAAGAGACTATTATTGCAAACCAAGTTATAATACTTTAAAAAAATTTTTTTATTGTAGCCTAATGAAGATTACTTAATTGCCTGTTTAAAGGACTAGGTGGAAAAATATGTGAACCACAGCTTTAGGGGCCTGTGAGCTTCAGGCACTCAGGGGCTATGTCATGTTCATCTCCTTGTCCCCACTGTTGGCTCCAAAACTCTGTTATTCAGCAAATGATAAACTGCTCCTAATGTCTAAGTCACAGTGTTGGATCTCAGGTGGTGCTGACTTACCTACGCCAACCTGAGAGGAGAAGAATGAGCAGCCGCCATAGGTCATTAACATGCCACCTGCATCGTTCACTTACCCACTAAATTGAGGCACAACCAGATGGAAAGAATATAGGTTTTTGGCACCCGGGACCAGATACCTAAAGTATTGAACTCATTGCTAAACAATGGCTGGAAGCTTTGGGTAGATTCCCTGCCCCGAGCATTGTGTGGTGCATTGTTAAGAAAGCTAAGTCTGCAGGAAAAAAAAAAAAAAAAAGCATGTTTTGAGTTCCTGGCTGTGCTATAAGTGGGACAAATTCTTACGATTTCTAGTGCTAATTGAGTGACCTTATACATACCATTTCCTCTCCTGGGGCTAAAGGAAGATCAGAGGGGATCAAAGAAATCAGTGATTTAAAAAGAAAAAGAAAAAAGAAAAAAAAAAAGAACCTGAGACCCCAAAACAATATTTGGCCTTTGGAGGTTTTTGTTTAATAATTTTAAATTGTCCCCAAAGTGTTTGTAAAAGACAGTGCAACCAGGCAGGTTGTGGTTTGCTGCAATACAAACACCTTTTGTTTCTGATGCCACACAGCAGGCTTGAGAGAAGCACTGATGTTGTATTTGCCCTTTGTACCCGTTTATGTTTGACACTCGTTAACCAAATAATCAGGTTAACATTTTAGGAGTCTATCACTCTATAAACCACCTGGGTGACTTAGAACAAGTAACCGAATGTCTCCAAGCCCCAGTTTTCTCATTCCTCCCTTGGAGATGGTCATTATAATATCTGCCTACCTATGTCAGTGGTTATTATGATCAAAGAAGATCAATATGTGAGCATGCTTTGCAATCTTTAGGCAGGAAGACATGTTCATTAGTGAGGAAGGATGAAGCTTAAGCAGGAGCATGGACGAGATAACTGCTAGACAAGGTCATACCTCTATTGTGCAGTTACAGTATTTGATAATAAAATGTCTTCAATAATCAGGAAAATTAAAATAAATGGGGGCTTCAATTACATCTAGAAAGATATTCAAGAAGACAGACTCTCATTAGAGGACAAGTCTGTGGCAAGAGGCAAACAACTCCAAGATTGGTTTCCTAACTGGTTGTGAAATTGCCTCCGTTTATCCCGTAAGCAGACCTCCACCTGAGTGGATTTTCTTAAGAGAGGTTATATAGGTGAAAGATCCTTACGCCTGGCAGCATATTCTTTAGAAATAGTCTCCTTTAAATTGCCATGGAGAGAACCACCAAAAGATGCAGAGAGCTGTTTGTGTCACACATGTTAAGCTATAATCTTACTTTCAAATTTAACCTAGTTTTCTTTGGGAGGCTGAGGCAGGTGGATCACGTGAGGTCAGGAGTTCAAGACCAGCCTGGCCAACATGGCCAAATGCTATCTCTACTAAAAAATAAAAATAAATTAAAAAATAGCCAGGTGTGGTGGTGGTTGCCTGTAATCCCAGCTACTCACGAGACTAAGGCACAGAGAATTGCTTGAACCTGGGAGGCAGAGGTTGCAGTGAGCCAAGATCATGCCACTGTACTTCAGCTTGGGCCATAGAGTGAGACTCCATCTAAAAAATAATAAAAAATAACAAATTTAACCTAGTTTTATTTAACTCCCCTTGGTTTTTTTTTTGTTGTTGTTTTTGTTTTTGAGACGGAGTCTCCCTCTGTCGCCCAGGCTGGAGTGCAGTGGCCGGATCTCAGCTCACTGCAAGCTCCACCTCCCGGGTTTACCTCATTCTCCTGCCTCAGCCTCCTGAGTAGCTGGGGCTACAGGCGCCCGCCACCACGCCCAGCTAATTTTTAGTATTTTTTTTTTTTTTTTTAAGTAGAGACAGGGTTTCACCGTGTTAGCCAGGATGGTCTCGATCTCCTGACCTCGTGATCCGCCCGTCTCGGCCTCCCAAAGCGCTGGGACTACAGGCTTGAGCCACCACGCCTGGCCTCTCCCCATTGGTTTTATTCATTGAGTAGTGATGATGATGGCAAGCCTGGGGAAATGATAGGAACTTACTTTAATTGATTACTTTTTTTTGTGCCAGGGACTCTGCACAGCTCTTCAGCATTTCATCAAGTATCCCAGTGATCCTGGAAGTTCAGTAATGCATTATCCCTACTTTACAGATGATTCAACTGAGGTGCATTGATATTAGTAGTTTGCTCAAAGTCACATGGATGACCAATGGCAGTGCCAAAACAGAAATGGAATGCCTTTGCAAAATTAAGCAGCTTATTTGAAATTATTGTTAGCTGCTGCTTTTACATGTTTAATAAAATTATGTTGGTATGAAAACACATTTTAGGCAGCAGCCAATGAACTTCAATATAATAGCAATGACCATCCTGATTTGATACAGAAGGCTCCAACTTCAGGTGTTCTTTTAATATTCCATATGCTAGTCGATTTTGTTTACCACATACATAGTTATAAACAGTCAGTGCACAAGTTGTTGACTGACCTAAATATTTACACTGTCACATATTAAAATCTCAGTGCTTTTCTCCAATTCTGTGAGATTAATTGACTACCAGCCAATGAAATAAATTGAGTTTTTACTATTCTTCTGATAAGCTTAGGCTAATTTCTATCAAAGAGAAGTTTCTTGAAAATGAGGACTGGAATAAAAGCTTCTGTGTCTTGTTCGCAGCCTCGTTGACTGGAAGAACTGTGTCTCTTGGTGGGTAACTGTGCATGGGGGTGCTAAGGACTGCTTGGAGTCTGATAAGTGGGAAAATGGCATTCCGTGACTGGGAACCTCTATTCCTTAAACCTTTTCTGTTTAGTTAGAAGGAAGGATGTCACATTTTATCCTCACTTAAAGAGCAATGAAATGATTGAAAATAGTGTTTTAATTTTACAACTTAGGAGCAATAAATAATTTTGAGTCCCTGGCTGTCACTGTCAGTTATTGTTCAACTTAATATTGTTGAAGTTTGGATAAGGACATACGATTCTCTCTTCTCAGTATTAGTTCTATTGCTTGGCAGTTAATTACCTGCTACTTTGACTCCCTCTCCCACCAGCAAGAAATCATAAAAACAGAAAAAATAGCAGTGTCTTTCTCTGAGAAGTTTACTTTTGTCTCATGGATTGGTTCCTTTGACAGTTATTTATTTGAGAGGGCTCCTCTTCGTGTTCCTACTATGCAGAAGTTAAGCATGTAAACTTGGTCTTCATGTTCACAAGTTGAAATGGGTGCACGCTTCTTTTACAATTATGTCCAATTTGCTAACTGAAAGTAAAGTATGCCTTTCTCCTAGGGGTTTTCAAATTTGTAGGATGATTTACATTTATTAGCTTCGGAAGTAAGGAAGATTTCTCTTACAAAATAAATCAAAATAATTTTACAAAATTTTACAAAATTTTACAAAATAAATTTTGTTAAATTGAATCTACTTTGTTCCCCACCCAATGTTGATGCAATAAGGAGGATTTTATTTGTTCGATTACTTTTTAATTCTTGCATCTGATTTGGAATATCACATCATTCTGTCTGGCCTTTTGGTCTTGTTTTATTTGAACCTTTCAGCCCAACAGTCAGCTTTGCTGAGGCTACGAAGAAATGCAAAGCCACCAAAATATGAGAGAGAATAACTAAGCTGGGCATTTCACAAGGCTGCTGATCTGAGAAAATACAATTTTAGCAAGTTCAAATCTATGTCCCGAAACAATCTTAACTTGAAAATATTGAGAGAAATATAAGAGTAGGAGACAATGTTTTGTCTAATTTTTTCAGACTTCAAATTAGTGAATTGAAGTCATGTTAAAAATTTGCATTTTCAGTTCACAGGCAGATTTCTAGATTTTAATATACATCAAAGACAAACCACTTTAGCAATTACTTTTGCTTACACTGTGGTTTTTGAGAACATTGGAGTTGTTTCCATATTTTCCATTATCCCTGAGTTTGTCACTGAATTTTGCTATCTTTACATATTCTTTCTATTGAAAAGGGGTAACTTGTTTGTCCTTCAATTCGGTTTTCAAAGACATCTGAATATTTGAAATCCATTTCTCTTTCTCCATTTTTTTTTTTTTATGTCATCCGCTCTGTGTTTTCTTTTTAAGGAAAGATAACCTTTTGATTTTGTTGTTTACTTTTTGAAAACTATGTTTCAATTATGAAACAGAGATAGGAAATAATAATCTGATAAATGTCCAAAACTATCATTATATAGCACAACATTCAGTAAACACCGGTAGGAGTGCCGGCTGACATTGCAGAAAGACCTGCAGAGACCCAAATGTTGAAGCATTGAGAGGGCTGAATGTATTGGTCTGAATACATAGAATTCTTCCCTAAAAAATGAGAGGGTAAGTACTTTTTTTTTTTTTTTTTTTTTTTTTTTTTTCAGTTTCACCACCTGAATTTGCTTATAAAGGAGACAATTTGAGTTTTTGTGGATCTTATCTACACTCATAACAAACTTTTGTTTTTCCAGTTATTTCAAACGCGCAAGTCTTTTAGTTCTGGTCCAC
Organism: Rhinopithecus bieti; assembly: GCF_001698545.2. NCBI lineage: Eukaryota > Metazoa > Chordata > Mammalia > Primates > Cercopithecidae > Rhinopithecus > Rhinopithecus bieti. Next base: position 1,454,395 of record NW_016826690.1, read on the forward strand.
AAAGACTGTGCCTCTGGTTTGGTGCATTTCTGGTTTATAGTTCTTATCTACTTCTAATTCCAAATGCTGTCAGATACCAGTTTCTCCAGCCATTTATCATCTGAAAGAGTGTACTCTCTTCTGCCTCAACTTTTCAATGCCTGAGTTGCTATCGTTTGCACGGCTTCACTTTCCCCCGCGCCCCCGCGGTGGTAGTTCCCTAGGAGAAGCAATTATCTATTATGCTTAGGGACACAAAAGTAGCTCACGCAGGAGTGCCTACCATACCTCGCTTCATGCTGAGGCTGACCTAAATCAACTTTCAGATGCCTATAAATACAAATTGAGCTCTGTATATAAGGTTAAAGCCTGCCACATTTTTATTAAAGAATTATCGCTTTAGATAACTGCAATATTGAAATATTTCATTGGTGATTACAATGCTCCAAACGGAATCTGAAATAAAAAACCGACCTGACACTATTTTGGGAGTATCTATACTTCCATTTCCCATTCATGTCTTGTTTACGTATTACTCTTTTTTTTTTTTTTTTTTTTTTTTTTTTGAGACGTGAGTCTCGCCTCCCTGTCGGCCAGGCCTGGAGTGCGCAGTGCCCGGATCTCCATGCTCACTTGCAAGCTCCGCTCCGGGTTCCACGCCATTCTCCTGCCTTCAGCTCGCGCCAAGTAGCTGGGACTAACCAGGCCCCGCGCCACCTCGCCCGGCTAGTTTTTTAGTATTTATTTAGTAGAGACGGGGTTTCACCGTGTTTAGCCAGGATGGTCCTTGTCTCCTGACCTCGTGATCGCCTGTCTCCGGCCTCCCCAAAGTGCTGGGATTACAGGCTTGAGCCTGCGCCCGGCAGCTGTATTCACTCTTTATTGTAAGACCCCGCTCTGTCTTTGCTTCTCGGCTTTTTCACGCTCTCTATCGCTGTGTTAATAAACTGTTTATAAACGTGTAGAGGATGTGATCGTTAAATACCAGACTACACACCAAAACTAATAATTTCGAAAGGTATTATTTTCAAGAGAAAAGAGATACGAAAACCTGTGTAAACATATACTTAACACCTACCGATAGCCAACGCTCTTAAATTTTTCTCCTTTTTTCTTCTTCTCTCTTTCTTTTTTTTGAGACGGAGTCTGGATATCTCTATCCCAGGCTGGAGTGCAGTGGTGCGACTTTGGCTCACTGCAACCTCCACCTCCTAGGTTGAAGCAATTCTGCCTCAGCCTCCCGAGTAGCTGGGATTACAGGTGCCGTCCATCACGCCCAGCTAGATTTTTGTATTTTTAGTAGAGGCAGGTTTTCACCATGTTGGCCAGGCTGGTTTCGAACTCCTGATCTCAGGTGATCCACCTACCTTGGACTCCCAAAGTGCTGGGATTACAGGCGTGAGCCACCACACCCAGCCCTCCTGTGTAAACATATTAAACGATAAGGCGCTCACTACTTTCTGAGCTGTACAACAGGAACAATTGCTGAAAAGAATGGTACCTGAACCCTGTATTATGTGACTATTGTCCTTTTGTGTCCTATGATGGGTGGGGCTTGGCCTGGGCCTTCCAGACACTAATACCCTGGGGTAGGGTGCAGGCAATTAGTAATGAATTGCACTGATATATCTAATATGTTGTAGTAGCGGCAATTATTGCTCCATTTAATTAGATGAGTAATTCAGACATTAATACAAAGTTTTAGAACTAGCAACAATCATTTATATTATCCTTTCTCAATACATTAATAGTTTAGGAATTTTCATTCTGTGGCTGGTTGATGAGATGAGGTGAGGCCAATGAAACTCCTTGGCCCAAGGGATTAGAGATTTGAAATGTTTATTATGTAAGTGGCATTGTTAGAAAACACTAGGCATTATGCCAAATTACAATTATGGGTTAGTGTTATGGACTGAATTGTGTCCACAAAACAAACAAACAAACAAACATAAAAAACAAGATATGTTGGCCAGGTGTAGTCGCTCATATCTGTAATCCCAGCACTTTGGGAGGAGGTCAGGAGTTCAAGACCAGCCTGGCCAACATGGTGAAACCCCGTCTCTACTAAAAATACAAAAATTAGCTAGGTGTGGTGGTGGGCACCTCCAATCCCAGCTACTTCGGAGGCTGATGCATGAGAATCACTTGAACCTGGGAGGCAGAGGTTGCATTGAGCCAAGACTATGCCACTGCACTCCAGCCTGTGTGACAGAACAAGACTCCAGCTCAAAAAAATTCAAAAAACAAAACAAAACAAAAAAACATCTGTTGAAGTCCTAAACCCTACTACCTGTGAATGTGAGGTTATTTGCAGATAGGGTCCTGACAGATGTAATCAAGCTAGGATAGGTGTTGGGGTAGGCACTAATTTAAGTTGGCTGGTGTCCTTATAAGAGCAGAAAACACCACCTGGCAATAGAGATATAGTGAGAAGATCGCAGTGGGAAGATGGAGGCAGAGCTGGAGTGCTGCAGCCACAAGACAAGAAACAACTGGGACCACCAGAAGCTAGAAGAGGCCAGGAAGGATCTGAGAGATCGTGGTCCTGCCAACACTTTGAGTTGGTAGATTTCAGGCTTCTAAACTTCACAATTCTGAAGCAATAAACTTCTACTGTTTTAACTCACCTGGTTTGTGGTACATTACTATAGCAGCCCTAGGGAACTAATGGAGGTAGAAACCTTTTCATGATTATTTTGACTTACTAAAATTCTACCTGCCACAAAATATTCACAAATTGGTTCAAAGAAGTTGATCAGAATGATGATATATATAGCCAGTGATTATATTCAATTAATAAACTATAAATGAGAATTATTGTTACTAATGACTCATCTGGGAAGAACTATTAAAGTAATTTAAAGAACACACTTTATATTTAGAGAAATTACCTAAATGGTCAATTCAATTCACTCAATAGTTTTCTTAGATTTACTCTTTCCCAGGAACTGTAGCGAAAACAAGGATACAAAGATAAGAGAAGACATCATGAAAGTTGGTTCCCTATGAAATAATAACCAGGTATTTTCTATTTTCTTTTTTTTTTTTTTTTTTTTTTT
>NW_016826690.1:1458637-1478711 GCF_001698545.2 Rhinopithecus bieti
TTTGAGACGGAGTCTCGCTCTGTCACCCAGGCTGGAGTGCTGTGGCTGGATCTCAGCTCACTGCAAGCTCCGCCTCCCGGGTTCACGCCATTCTCCTGTCTCAGCCTCCCGGGTAGCTGGGACTACAGGCGCCGCCACGTCACCCGGCTAGTTTTTTGTAGTTTTTAGTAGAGACGGGGTTTCACCGTGTTAGCCAGGATGGTCTCGATCTCCTGACCTCGTGATCCGCCCGTCTCGGCCTCCCAAAGTGCTGGGATTACAGGCTTGAGCCGCCGCGCCCGGCCTCACCCAGCTAATTTTTGTATTTTCAGTAGAGACAGTGTTTCACTGTGTTAGCCAGGATGGTCTCAATCTCCTGACCTCGTGATCCACCTGCCTTGGCCTCCCAAAGTGCTGGGATTACAGGTGTGAGCCACCACGCCTGGCCTAAATCTAGACTTTTATGTGTCCAGTGTATTAGCTCTTAGGACTGCTGAAACAAAGCATCACAGATTGGGTCACTTAAAACAGCAGAAATGTATTCTGTCATAGTGTGGAGGTTAAAGTCTGCAACCCAGACGTCGGCAGGGTTGATTTTTTTCTGGAGCTTCTGAGGGACTCTGTTCCCAGCCTTTCTCCTGTCTTCCGGCGGTTGCTGGCAGTCCTTCCTGTGCCTTCACTTGCAGGCTCATCACTCCAGTCTCAGCCTCCATGCTCACTCACATGGTGGTCTCCTCATTGTGTATGTCTGTGTCTCTTCTTACAAGGACACCGGTCATATAGGATTAGGGTCTGCCCGAATCCAGTATGACCTCATTTAGCTTCATTACATCTGCAAAGACCCTATTTCCACACAAGATTTCATTCACAGATGCTGACAACTAGTAAAACAGCCTTTGCAAAAATTATAACAGAAAATTATGGCAGTGAAAGAGAGCTGATGTAACCAACTCTCCATCTTGCCTTTAGCCTTCAAACTGCCCTTAATTATTCCTGAGTTTGGGACTAGCTAATTTGGGGAGACATTTAGTTTATAGTTTAAATGATAATAGCCCTTCTCAACCACCTTTGTAAAGTTAATGAGAGACCACCAGGTTTAAAGGATGAGAGGAACTTAAATTCTGCTACGGTGTAGACATAAAGGATTATCCACCATTATTTCAAAGGTCACAAGATATGCAACTTCTCTAATTACTCTTGCAGATAACATCACTATTTGTAGAACCTAAGATTGGCCTTTCCAGATGTCTTCTCAGGTTTTTTTGCACACACATCTGATGATGGATGGCTTCACCTGGACCCACTAATCACTCCAGTGGCCCCACCCAGAAGGGACTAAGCATGCAGGAGGACCATTTTCCATTCCCTTATGATTGCACCCCCAACCAATTAGCAGCAAGCACCCATTGCCAGGTCACCCCCTTTCTTCCACCAAATTATCCTTGAAAAACCCTAGCCTCTGAATTTTGGGGAAGACTGATTTGAGTAATAATAAAATTTCTGTCTCCCGCTCAGCCAGCTCTGCATGAATTAAGCTCTTTATTGCAATTCCCCCGTCATGATAAATTGGCTCTATTTGGGCAGCAGACAAAACGAACCAATTGGTCAGTTTTACTAGGCTTTCAACATACTTTGGGTGGACAAATAAGGACCCGTGGCTATACTTCAGGGGTATTTTGAAAGCCTTAACAATTGTATTTTATATTAACAGGTAGGCATTTTTTTTTTTTAACATTTAAGGTATTCTATACAGTGTGTCATTGGTATAGAGAAACAAAGAAAGGTTTTCTTTCAAAAAAGAGCATTTTCCTCAACATCTCTAGAACATACATTTAGAAACTAGGGAAACAATATCTAGGTAACAATACATGAATACTGTATTTAAACACTTTATGATTTGATTGTAAAACAAATTTCAGAGTCTAGAATTCCCAAAGCATTGAGAAGTAAATAATGGGGGTAAATAAAGTAAGATTGGTAAGAGAACATTTTTTTTTTTCTTTTAGCTTCCCTTATTTTGGGGCCTTCATCGCTGCATTCCAAATTACTTCATTATTTTTAAAGTGCCATTCAATTTTCCATTGTATAACCACTGTTTGCTAAGCAATTATGCAAATTTTCTTGTTTAGGTGGGCAATTAGATGAACTGAATACTAAGATATTTTAAGCTAATATTCTTGCATGAAAATCTAAATTTTCTCATTTTCCAAAGAAATGTCAATAAATTTTACTCAGCTATGCAATTAAATAAATGCCAACACTTAGATTATTACTATTCTTAACAATTAACAAATTTCACAAATACTTCCAAAATTAGAGTGGTGGAAAAAGAGCAGTGTTGGATTGTAAATGACCTCATTTTACAGTTTACTAATCTATAAATGAACATTAAGTACCTAATAATAATGCCATTGTCATGTTTAAATACTTTATATTAGTAAAGAAGCTATAACATTTTCCATGGTATATAATCAAAATATATTATTTCTCTTTTCTTCTCCATTTAAAAAAATAAACCACGCAGACCTGCCCATTAAATATAACCTGATACATTTACTTGCTTGCTTTTGCTTTTGTTTTTTCTTGTCGGGGAATTACAGGGATAAGGAAGAGATTGATTTTTGCTTTTTTTTCTGTTGAAGTTATAAATGGTTGAATTTGGAATTATTTTGTAATTCTAGTTGATATGTGAAGGAACATTTACTATAGGAAACATATGGCCCTATAAACCAGTATCAGCAGTTTTCAGGTGATCAATAAAATAAATACGAGAGATCCCCATGATACCACTGTTGTCCAATAAACGATTAGCTGTTACACAGTGACCTTTGCATTGTGTAGGATAAAATGACAGATTATGTACACCCATTTTGGTAATTTCCAGGAAACAACTGACTCACTGAAGCTTACGTGGTGTACTTGGAATATAAATGCACATACTATTGGAGCCGATTTTATCATTCTTAAAGCATAATAAAGTCAATAATTTACTACCACTGAGGAGAATGATGCTTTAGATCCCTGCGCACTTACCACAGGAAGGATACAGGGATGAGGTCATTTGTAAGCCACATCCAGAAGTTGGTGAGATAATTTCTGTGTTCCTCACATAAGAAATTTAACACCAGCACTTATCCACACACACTAAACCAAGTAATTTGGATAGCCTTGTTGTGATTCATGTACATGTTTCCCAGTTGCCGGCTATTTTCACTATCAGGCTGACTAAATGCAGATCATTAACATACAGAGTCATGTTTTTCAGGACGTTTTGGTATTATGTAAGAACATTCTCAAATCTATAATGACAAGCTCTACCCAGTAATATTTATGGAAGCGTATATGTAATTGTTAGTAGAAGAAATATCTGAAGATGATTTTATTCACTCTGCGAATATGTAGGTCAGGATCTTAAGAAAATGCTCATTGTGAACATTTATTTTTTAGACAGGGAGATGTCCCTGATGTTCCCCCTAGATGTCCACTGAAGCACTCACAGGAGATTTTATTTAGGCCACCTAGCATTTTGCTGAGCATTGTGTTGTCTGAAAAAGATAAAGCACCTGCTGTTAGGTTTGTTGTTCACTAAGTAGAGAAGGGGGCCAATGGCTACACCGACGATTTCAACCCACGGTGGCAAAGAGCATCACAAGCATGCTCAGGAAGCACGCTGAGCAGGCGGGCACCCAACCGAACCTGCCAAGATGGACGAGATCTTTCTGGCGAGACAGTATCTACCTTGAGTTGTACAAGATGAATACGATTTAGTTGTGTGGCATGATGTTTCAGGTAGAGGGTTCGTCTTGAGAAAATGCACAGAATAATAATAGGGGTCTGAAGAGGAAGATAAGAGTGATATGGTCTGACCAGGTCTCTCAAGATAAGTAGCTGTAATGAGGGAGTGGAAAGGTCACAGAAAGCTTGGATGACTTGCAAGTGAGTTTCACCCTTATCAGATATGCAGTGGGGAGGCTTTGATGTGTATTGCAAATAATGTGAGCCGGTTTTGTCATTTGCACTTACTGGTTTTTTCTTATTTGTTAGATATCTGTATCTTCCAGAAGTCACTGCAGATAATGGCTACAGGTGTGTTAATTGGCTTGCTCGTGGTAATCATTTCACAATGGATACCTGTATCAAAACATCAGGTTGTACACTGTAAATATACACAATTTAATATACACAATTTTAGGCTGGAGAAGAAAACAACAGCCTTCGTCCTAATTCCATTACACATTAAAACACTTACTAACAAGTAGGAAAAAAGCACAATCTGTTATGTGAGTTGAATAAAATCCTCAGCTTTCTGTCCTTTTAGACAATCTACCATGATCTTAAATGAAAGGTTTAAGTTCAAATGTGACCGTATTCCAGAAGCAGTGCTGTGCTGCATATCAGGTCATAACCAGGCAGGTGTAGGCTGTCTACCATAGAAGGGGATGGCCTCTTAGTGCCAGGTCATCATTCTCAGTGTAGATATATTTAGTATAGATCAACTGGCTTTGGGGTCTTCTTAAACTCTGTTCAGAAAAATGCAGAGGTGCCTACTCAATGTTGTAAACTTGACCACAAGTGTTGAATACCATTCATTTCAACAATGAAAAACCATTTCCATTATGATGTAGGAAAACCCTCTGGGGCTGATCAAAGCAGAACGCAGTTGAAGTACTACGCTTTCTCATTTCAGGAAGGTGGGCTTCTGATGAGTCTTTCCGTTGCTGACTAAGCCCCAACACAGCAAACCTGTTCTTCATTAGGGCTCCTCAGACAGCAACTCACCACCTCCAGGGAGTAGCTTAAAACAGCGGACCTGTACATATACACTGTTGTGACAAAAGTCTTTTCAATTAAAATATAGGCATGATCACAGTGCATTTTAAACAGGAGATTCATATGAGCAGATTCTGATTTTTGAAAGACCACAGGAAAAGCAGAATGGAAGTGTCAATTTGAGAAAGGCAAGAGGATATACACAGGTTAGTTAGGAGGTTACTGCAGCAGTCAGTGCTAAACTATTTGTACTAAGAAAAAGAAGAACTTAAGAGAAATGCACATTTATGCTGTTGTGTCAAACTCCAAAATAAAATGGAAATTGTGTTAAACAGTAACTAGTATAGATGAGTAATTTTCAATATATGTATATATACTTATTTGTATTTCTACCAGATGTGTGTATTAAATACACATATAGATATAGATGTAATAAAATGCAGGCCAGACTTTATTAAATTACTATCCCTTCTGATCACAGCCCAGAGGTCCATTATACTAGTTTGGTTGTTCTTATCTCTTTATTGTTTACATCCATTTTCTCTGCAAAATGTGAAAGGAGCTACCTTTCTAAAACCGTCAGAAAGATTTTCACCTTGAAAATAACAAAAAATGGACAGCTTGTAAATCTAATCAAAGCTCTAATATGTTTTGACCAGTTACATAGTTTTTAAAAGGTGAGAGACAGTAGAGCTAATTTAACATGCTAACAAGTTTTTAGGTAATCAGTTTTAACAATTAGATGATTAATAGCTGGGGAGTTAATCATCCCCAGTCACAAAAGAATGGCTCTGCTGCTGCTTCATACACAATTAATTGTGAGCCAGCAACATCTTGCCATTATCCACTGTGTCTGAACAGCTATTAAGTTGAGGTTTCCTTTATCATCTGATGATATAATTTGATTGTTTCCCTTAAAACTCATTCCTAACCAAAAATCAAAAGAAACATTCTGAGACTTTGGTGATGAGAATAATATATCTAACATTTAAAATAAATGCATTTTATAACTTGGTGATGAACTCAGTTTGCTCTCTTTCCCTACTCCAATAAAGATTATTGGTTCTGAAACTAATTTTGACATTTAATATCACATTAACTTTCATTGTCATTTAATTGCTCCATGTCACCCTTGTTTTCCCATAGATTTTAAGCCCCTGGACCTTGGACATATTTTTCACCTCCTCCTCCCATTTTATAACATTGTACACATCCAATAAATATCCACAATATCGTTGAACAGAATTGAGATTATGACGTTTTATCTCAGTAACTTGATAGGCTTGTAATTATACAATATGCCCTAAAGTGTTGAATTATATCATCTCTACCACCTTTTATTTTCTTTTACCTGATTTATTTCTTATTTATAACTAATGTTTATTAATATGTAAATATGCCCCATTCTTTCCTCCTGACCACAACATATATATATATATATATACAAGGACTGTGGTTTCTGTTTTATTTACATTTGTGACCAGTTTCTCGAATGAGTGACTAAATAATTCAGTGAATAGAATTCCTACTCTCTGTTTTATTGACTTAGTGACTTTTTAATTCTCTCACTTAGTGTATTTTTACTTGTCATCCTTGTTTTTATTTCCACCACTTCCCATTCCTAATGACGCCTTCTGTTCTATACCTTAGTTTTAGATGGTTACCACATTGACGAGTAATAATCAGTTCTTTTTATTTTCAATGAATGCAACATTAGCTTCCATTTTCAAAGGAACTTTGAAAAACTTTATATCCACAGAAAACAAACCAGGACTGTGCTAAAATTTCAGGAGCCTAGTGTTTATTGTGTTCATAAACTCATGACATTTTCCAGCTCGAAGTGATTTAAGAGACCATCTAGTACAAACTTTTTTATCTTACAGATGAGAAAACTGAGCATTGAGCGGGTTAAATGATGTACCAAAGGTCAAATCACTAGTGAGTGGTCACAGACTGAAATAAAAGTCCACTAGGTCTGGCTGTGTCCAGATTATACAAGTGCCTCGTGGTATCTAAGCTACAAAATCAGGATGGGGGATGAGGGGAGAGTCTTGCTGGTGTCTCACAGTGCAGCTGGATGACAAGTTAGGAGCAATAGCAGGACAGAGGCACCAGAGTTGCTAGGCTATGAAACACATCACATGGAACCATGGAATCACATGCACTATTTTATTTTATGTTATTTATTTATTTATTTTGTTATTTTTATTTTTTATTTTAATATTTGCTTAACTGTTTTTTATTTCCATCAAGTTGCTCATTTCAATGTTTAATGAACATTTAGGGAACAGAGTCCAAGATCTGCCTTTAAAGACCTAAGCAGCAGAGTGAGACAAAATCAAGAAACCTTTCATAAATTTAAAAAGTGATCTGTAGGCTGTTGATACAACTCACAATATCAGATTGGCAGCCTGAAAATTAGTATCTCCAATTGAGGAATACATGAAAATCTTAAACTGAGGTCTTTCAAGAAACTTAAACAGCACAGATAGAAGTGTGTTTGTAAAGTATAAAACTATTTGTGCTTGGGATTTAATTTCTTTAACACTTTCCAAAATTCCTTCAGGGCACAGGTTTTGTTCTGCACACCATTGAAATTCTGCCTAAGACACAGTGCCTAGAACCCGGAAAATATTAAATAATTAGTTTTTATTTGTCAATAGTTATTTGATATTTAGTAATAATTACATTTTTGTCTTTTTATATATGTATCTAAGCATTCAATATGATAGGGAATAGAGTGATATCTAATGCTAACTGCCCATCCCAAATTGCACAATTATTCCCAGTGAGTACCTATCATATGCTAAGGAATTAATCTGTAGATTCAGACAGAGCACAGTGGCCAAGATTCACCAATAGATTTCTATTTTTTTCCTTATACACATTTAACATCAGAATTTGAACATCATAGAAGTTTCAAAACAATTTGTAGAAGTTGCTTAAAATTTGTTTCAGATCTCCGGTAATATAAATTTTATTATTTTGACCCAGCAAAGCAAATATCATTTTTATTTATGGAGCTGATGACATAAAAGCTTATTATACAAAAACTTGCATTTCTCATTTCCTAAAACTCATTTTCTCTTCACATGTTATGACTTTGTTTCAACTTACCATAAATTCATCTTGCTGTTCCAGTTAAACTTGAAATTTATCGTGTACTCCTTGCTGCTAACCAGTAAGTCAGTGAGGAAAATATTGTATGTCAGATGCTTTTCCCAGCTCTATTTTCCTCTCTTGTTGGAATTGCCTTCTTCATTTTTTTGTGTGTTATATATGATATTCTATGTCATTTTTAAAGAAGAGAGATAACTTCAATGCATTTATAATTTAAAGGTTTACTCATGTTGTTCTCCTTTTCCAGATGATAGATGTTGAATCATTCTTTAAAACTGATTGGGCTATCATACCAACAGAAATACAGAGAAATACAGTTGTCCTTCATTATCCGTGGAGGAATTGGTTTCATGACCCCATAGATAACAAGATTCAAAATCCGAAATTGGATACTTGAGTTCTTTATTTTAAATGGCACAGTATTTGCTATAAACTGCGCACATCTTCCTGTATATTTTATTTTATTTTATTATTATTTTTTCTGAAACGGAGTCTCGCTCTGGCACCCAGGCTGGAGTGCAGTGGCGCCATCTGGGCTCACTGCAAGCTCCGCCTCCCGGGTTCACGCCATTCTCATGCCTCAGCCTCCCGAGTAGCTGGGACTACAGGCGCCGCCACCACACCCGGCTAATTCTTTTGTATTTTCAGTAGAGATGGGGTTTCACCATGTTAGCCAGAATGGTCTCCATCTTCTGAACTCGTGATCCGCCCGCCTCGGCCTCCCAAAGTGCTGGGATTACAGGCGTGAGCCACCGCGCCTGGCCGTTCCTGTGTATTTTAACTCATCTTTAGATTACTTATAACACCTAATACAATGTAGGTGCTGTACTGATAGTTGCTATATTGTTTTTCTATTTACATTATTTTTTATTATTGTGATTTTAATGGTTTTGTATATTCAAATATTTATTTTCAATCTGCAGTTGGTTGCATCCCCAAGGATACAGGGTGAAAGTGTGACTGTTATGTGTATAAAAGAAACTACATTTTCAAAAGTTGATACTCTAATCGTAAAAAATATATGCTGCACTAATATATCATCATAGACCACTAATAGAAAAGACATTAATTGGGATTGAGAATGGAAATTCTGTACTGGCTGAAAAGTCTCTGATGGGCTAAATAGACTGATTTTGCTAAGAGCTACTCTTTCAAGAGCCCATGGGAAACGGGTGCTTATTCATTTTAGTCAAACATTCAAGAAACCAGACCCATAGTGATTTGGAACTGTGACAGCTACAAACTTGACCAATGTCAAATGTACCTATTTCCCATCAAAATAAGTATTTACATAGGAAATAAATCATAAAAACAGAATATTTGGGGATAAAGCATTATTCTTTTCAGTTGTCGTTTTATTTTGCTTGCTTATTTATTATTTATAGTGTTTTGTAATTAAATGCAAAAAACAAAACCACAAGAAATAAAATATATACATTTAAATTCATTTTAAAATTTAAATTTTAAACTATATTTTAAAAATCTAACCTTAGATTTTGAAATAAATCAGACTATTTTGCTACTTTGTTGGAACTAGTACAGTTTCATATTATAATAAGACTAAGTGACATTTACTTAGTTTGACTACCCTTTCCTATAGCGAATAAATTGACATTTAAAAAGTTGCTGCTTGCTGGTACTTAAGATTGACTGATGAGGATGTGTAGTCATGGAGGAATAGTCAGGACTGAGAAAGAAATATAAATGAGGAAAAGGAAGAGAGAAAAGGAGCCAGACAAGACTTTAGAGATGAGAGAAAGGAAATACTGTTTGAGGGTAGAAATAGGATAAATGAAGTCACAGAGAAGAGGCTTTCATTTCCACATCTGTTACTTGATCATGTCCATGGTATGAGAGTTTCCTAGTTCTTTTTCTGTGTTTGCAGTCTGAATGCGCAAGTATTCTCTGTAAGACATCAACCCCATCTCCTTGCCCTCTCTTCATTTAGCATTTATTTTCAAGATGCTGGCTACATTGGTACATTAATTTCTTACAGATATTTAATGAGTCAGTTCACATGTAACTGGTGTTCCCTTGCTTAAAATAATAATAATAATAAAGATGCTGGTAGTTTGGACCTATGATTTTGGTCAGAAAATAAAAGATGTTTTGCCATTACACCATAGTACTAAAAGATGAGGTACAATAGGTGAGACAAATTCGTAGGATGGCAGGAACTTAGTTTTTCCTGTATTTGACCCCAACTGGAGAAATATGTATTACTATTTTTCAACGCTGAGTATGGATCTATATACTGTTGAGCTGTTTTATTAATATAAATATATAGAAAGTTGAAATCATTTTCAAGAAGCATATTAGGAGTTCACCTAATGGGAGTGTGGAAATGCACAGAATTTAGTGTAAAGAAATCCAAAATAATAACAATTAAAAAAGCATAAAGTATATCTGAAGATTTATGTTCAGCAACCTAGTTCAAAATCTGTAGGAAGGAATGACAGTATTATGAACACAAAATTATCTTATGTGAGGCTCTAGAACTGACTGATTATAGCTGTTACACAAAATTTAGACAACACAGATTCTGGGGAAATCAACATCTCCTACATCAAGGGAATACCTTAAAATGTGGGATGGTATAAAGGTAAGAGGTCTGAACCAATATTTTAAATGACACAATGCAAGATATACTAATATTAGATTCTAAATATGTTTAAATATTTGTGATATGACTTGTACTTGAACAAATGAATTTTGAGTATACTTCATAATTCCGAAACTCTGCCATTACTTAATGATGCTAAAATTTGCATAATATCCTCTCCTCAAGGAATGTCAGTGTGTTTTCCAAAATCAAAACTGTGTCCGGCCGGGTGCGGTGGCTCAAGCCTGTAATCCCAGCACTTTGGGAGGCCGAGACGGGCGGATCACGAGGTCAGGAGATCGAGACCATCCTGGCTAACACGGTGAAACCCCGTCTCTACTAAAATACAAAAAACTAGCCGGGCGAGGTGGTGGGCGCCTATAGTCCCAGCTACTCGGGAGGCTGAGACAGGAGAATGGCGTGAACCCGGGAGGCGGAGCTTGCAGTGATCCGGCCACTGCACTCCAGCCTGGGCCACAGAGCGAGACTCTGTCTCAAAAAAAAAAAAAAAAAGTGTCCAAACTGAGTTTTCCAAAACCCTTAATTTTGTGCAATGCTGTTATCTTTCACCCCTGGAGTGTTCACAAAATCTATTTTTATTTTCTGAAGGAGTGCAGGGTGTACATATTAAACACAGCTAAATGAACCAAGAAAGAAATCCAGATGTTTAACCATGAAATCTAAATTTGAAGCAGTCTTTTCAAAATATGCTGAAATGTTTTCAAAATATCATGATGATCAAAACAAATTGTTATTGGAACGACCTTCATGGTAAGCAGTATTAACAATCTGGTATTATACAGAAAGCATACATCTTTTCTGAAAATCTTTTAATTTTACCATTGAGTGATAAATATAAATTCCTGAAAATACCATTCTTACCAGAAAACCAGTTAATATGGTGTCACATTGGAGCTTTTAAAAACTTAGTTTGTGGCCGGGCGCAGTGGCTCATGCCTGTAATCCCAGCAGTTTGGGAGGCCGAGGCAGGTGGATCACAAGGTCAGGAGATCGAGACCATCCTGGTTAACATGGTGAAACCCCCTCTCTACTAAAAATACAAAAAAAAATAGCCAGGCGTGGTGGTAGGCACCTGTAGTCTCAGCTACTCGGGAGGCTGAGGCAGGAGAATGGCATGAACCTGGGAGGTGGAGCTTGCAGTGAGCTGAGATCAGGCCACTGCACTCCAGCCTGGGCGACAGAGCGAGACTCCATCTTAACAAACAAACAAACAAACAAACAAACAAACAAACAAAACCGTAGTTTGAAACATGTATATATACATGTATGTATTTAAATGTACATTGTGGCAATACACCTCTACCTTCTCTGTATTACTTGTCTATGTTTATAGCTATTTATATATGTATATATATGCATACATATGTGTAGAGAATAAAACTGTAGTTACTAGCAACTTGGAAAAGTAGAGGGTAGTAAGGAGAGATTGGTTAACAAACATAAAATTATAGCTAGAGAGCAGGAATAACTTCTAGTATTCTATAGCACGTTAGGGTGACTGTAGTTAAAAATAGTCTATGTTTTCAAATAGCTAGAAGAGAGGATTTTGAACGTTCCCAACATTAAGAGATGATAAATGTTTGAAGTGACAGATATGCTAATTACTCTGATTTGATCATTACATATTGTATAAGTGCACTGAAATATCACTTTGTACACCCTAAATATGTAAATTACTATAGGTCAATTACAAGCCAAAATAACAACACAAACCATACAAATAACTCATAAGAATACAATATAATAATTATTCACATGGCATGTATATTATATTAGTAATTTGGAAATGGTCTATAGCATGAGGGAGGATGTGGAAAGGTCATATGCAAACACTGTGCCATTTGACATAAGGGATTTGAGCATTCCTGGAGTTTCACATGGAGCAGGGTCCTGGAACTAATCTTCTGTGGATACCAACGGATGATAGTATAAGAATCTGGGCAGCAAAATTGTGGCAGTTCAGAACTATAAAAAAAGTCAAAGACAATGGGAAAAAAAGACTCAGTCAGGTGTCCTCATTCTCTGCTTTTGATGGGGCACTGAGACATGGCCTGTGAGGATTTGAGGATTATTTCCTTGTGCTAAGTGTTTTCCTGAACTATGTGTTTTACCTGAACATTGAAAACCTACCACCACATCTGAGGGAAGAACTGTTGTTATTCACCTATCTTTCATGAGGCAACTGACACAAGTAGATATTAACTAACTCGACTATTAGTTGCTGCTAATAAAGGGCAGAGCTGATTCAGAGTGAGGCAGCTGTACACCAGGGTCCCAGCTCTCAATTGCTGTGCTACACTGCCTCTCAGGAAATACTAGAGTGCTAAGCATGATTGCGGGTCTACAGATGACACATTATAGAGTTGATGGACAGAAAAACAATCAAATGCTTAATTTGAAGAAATGAAGGATTAAGAACAATAGAACATAGATTCTTCAGAAACTGGATCATGTAAGTAAGGTCACAGAAAAGTAAAAAAGTAACGTTGAGTTTTCTACTTTTTTAATAAATTAGTGACTTTAGGAAATATCTATTAGAGATATATACATTTTAAAATATACATATGTATATATTTAAACTTTTATTCAGGTGTGTTAGAACCAGTAGAGGGAGCTTTTAGCCATAAGTTTACTTTCTATTGTGAAAGGAATTAATCAAATAATGTGTGAAGAAAAATAAAAAATTCTAAATATGATAATTATTTACATGATACTTAAAGAATCCAAAAAATCAATTAAGAATGTTATTTTTTTCAGTTACTTTAGAACTCGATTACAAGGTATATTTTTATTTATAGTAATGGGCAAAATTGAATGTATTTATTGTGTACGACATGATATTTTGATATATATGTACACTGTGAAATGACTAAATCTGACTATTCTATGCATTACCTCACGTAGTTATCATTTTTGTAGTGAGAAAACTTCATTTGCACTCAGTATTTTTCAAGGACATAGTATATTATTAATTATAGTCACCATGTTATACAATAGAACTCTTGAATTTATAACTTCTGTTAACTGAAATTTTGTATCCTTTGGTACAAAATATCCCCCCCAGGAATCCTAGCCCCTGGTAAGCAGCATTTTATTTATTTTATTTCTATGGGATGAACTTTCTTAGATCCCACATATGAATGAGATGGAACAGGTATAACAGGTTATACATAAGGTACCTTATTATAAGCTTATACCTTATGTGTAACAAGTATAAGGTGATATCTCCTTGGATTTTAATTTGCTTTTATCTGGTAATTAGTGATGATGAACATTTTCTTTTTTCATGTACCTGCTGGCCATTTGTATGCCTTCTTTTGAGAAATGCCTATTCAGATATTTCTGTCTTTTGCCTTTCTGTGCCTGATTTATTTTACTTAACATAATGTCCTTCAGGTTCATCCATGTTACTGCAAATGATAACATTTCATTCTTTTTTAATGGGAGAATCGTATTCTATTGTGTGTGTGTGCATATAGATAGATATACAAACATATATACCACATTTGCTTTATCCATTCATCCTTTGATAGATGCTTAAGCTGATTCAATATCTTAGCTATTGTGAATAATGCTGCAATAAACATGGGAGTGCAGATAACTCTTCAAAATACTGATTTCACTTCCTTTGGAATATGCCCAGTAGTGGGATTTCTGTATCATATGGTAATTCTATTTTCAATTCGTTGAGGAACCTCCATCCTGTTTTTCACAATTGTACTAATTTATATTCCCACAAATACTGTGCATGGGTTCTTTTTCTCCACATCCTCACCAACACTAACACTTTCTCATTTTGATGATAGCCATTCTAACAGGTATAAGGTGATATCTCATTGGGTTTTAATTTGTATTTATCTGATAATAGTGATGTTCAACATTTTTCTTCATATACCTGTTGGCTATTTGTACGCCTTCTTTTGAGAAATGCCTCTTCAGATATTTTGCCCATTTTTAAATCAGGCTATTTTATTGTTGCTATTGACTTGTTTGAGTACCTTATGTATTTTGAATGTTAACCCTTTATCAGACATATAGTTTGCAAATAGTTTCTTCCATTCAGTAGATTTTCTCTTCAATTTGTTTATTGTTACTTTACCTCTGTAGAAGCTTTTACATTTCATGGGTTCCCATTTGTATATTTTTACTTTTGCTACCTGTGCTTTTGATGTCATATCTAAAAAGTTATTGCCCTGACCAATATCAAAACGCTCTCCTCTACGTATTTATCTAGTAGTGTCAAAGTTGTGGGTCTTACATATAAGTATTTAATCCATTTTGAGTTGATTTTTATATATGGTGTGAGATGGGGCTGTAATTTCATTATTTTAATGTGAATATTCAGTTTCCCAAACAGCTATCAGGTTCTGGGCTCTTATTGGCAGTAGACATTTTATTACTGATTTAATCTCCTTACTTGTTGTTGGTCTGTTAAGATTTTCTGTTTTTTCATAATTCACTCTTGGTAGATGGTGTATATCAAGGAATTAATCCAGTTAAACTAGGTTATCCAATTTTTTGTGTGTAATTTTTCACAGTAGTCTTTAGCGAGCCTTTGTATTTCTGTTGCATCAGTTATAATGTCTCTTTTTTTGTTACTGGTTTGAGTCTTTCTCTTTCTGCCTTTCTTAGGCTAACTAAAGATTTGTTGATTTTGTTTACCTTTCTAAAAATCAACTCTTAGTTTTGTTGATCTTTTCTATTGCTTTTCTAGTCTCTATTTTATTGATTTCTGCCCTGATCCTTATTATTTTCATCCTTCTACTAACTTTGGACTTAGTTTGTTTTTGTTTTTGAAATTTCTTGAGGTGCAATGTTAGGTTGTTTATTTGAGATCTTCTTTTTCGATATAGGCATTTATTGCTACAGAGCATCTTAGAATGGATAAAGCAATTCTTAGAATTGCTTTTGCTCTCCCAGGGGTTTTGGTATTTTGTGTTTCCACTTTCATTTGTCTCAAGAAGTTTTTTAAAATTTTCATGAACATTTTTTTCATTGACTCATTGATTATTCAAAAGCATGCACTGTAATTTCCATGTATTTGTCAATTTTTTGAAGTTTCCCCTGTTCAGTCAAACTATTGATTTCTAGTTTTATATTATTATAGTCATAAAAGATACTTGAAATCATTTCAAAATTCTGAATTTTTTAATGAATTGTGGCCTAACATATGATCTATTTTACAGTATGAATATTCATAGAATAATGCTTATTCTGTAGTTGTTGAATGGAATATTTATGTCTGTTACATACATTTGATCTAGAATGTAGTTCAAGTGTAAGGTTTCTTTATTTTCTGCCTGGGTGATCTGTCCATTGTTGTAAATGGGTTGTAAATCTCCTACTATTGTTTTATCGCATTCTGTATCTCTTTTTAAGTCTATTAATACTTGGTTTATATATTTAGGTGCTCCAATTATGGGTACATATATATTTACAATTGTTATATCCTCTTGCTGAATTAACCCCTTTATTATTAAGTAATGAATTTATGTTTACCTTTTTACAGTTTTTGAATTGGAGTTCATCTTATCTTCTGTAAATATAGCTACTTCTATTCTGTTTTGGTTTCCATTTGCGTGGAATATATTTTCCTATTTCTTCAATTTCAGTCTATGTGTATTTTTACAGGCAAAGTGAGTCTCCCATAGACATACCATTTAAATCCTGTGATATGAAAAATTTGCTTTTTTGATGCTGTCCCATAAATTTCATAAGCTTTTTTCAGTCCTTGTCATTCTTTATTTTTTCTTCTGACTTTATATTTTCAAATAACCTGTCTGTAAGTTCACAAATATTGTTTTCTGCTTATCCAGTTTTTCTTCTGATGCTCTCTATTGTATTGTTTGCTTTTCATTGTATTTTTTAGCTCCAGGATTTCTGTTTTTGTTTTTTAATTTCAGTCCCTCTAATGAATTTCTCATTTTTTTACTTATTATTATTGTTTTATGTTGTTCACTTCTCTGTATTTTTTGAAGTTCTCTGAGATTCATGTTGTCATGATTCTCTCATTGTTCTTGATCTTTGTCCTTCTGTATCAAAGCCTGTGCATAGGAAGTCATTGCTTATTCCAACTTTTATAGTCTTGCTTTTTCTAGGAAAGTCCTGTAGCAGGCATAGTGCTGGGGCACATCAGACTCCTGAGACAGTGTTGACCAGTATAGCACTGCCAGAAGCCTGGGTCCCACTATAGCTGGAGCAGTGCTGAGGCATGCCAGAATCCCTGGGCAGCTGTGACTGGCATGGCACTGCCAAAAGCCTGGAACCCACTATAGCAGGCAAGGTGTTGTGTTTGGCCAGAAGCCCACAGCCTCTGAGAATTGCTTGCTCCTGAGGGCTACCCAAAGCCTGGGGCCACTGATGTCAATCTGGCAGTTGTGTAGGCCAGAGATCAGTTTCACCAAGCAAGCCTAAAGTCTGAGGCTATGTGGTCTCACCTGGTGAGACCTGGTGCCCTGGTAGGTCTATAGGCTCAATCTGCAGGTACCAGTTTGGAATATGGGGCTGTGAGGGTCTGCTGGTGCAGAGTTTTCCTGTGAGTACCCAGTGTTGGTATCCAGGAAAAGTCCTGTGCTCACATCCCTTTCATTCTATCTACTGGATGGCATCTGTTTCCATACTGTGCTGCCTGGGGTTGGGAGAGGGGTGATGTGGTATTGTAAAACTATGATTCCTACCCTTTCAATGTGTCTTTTCTTATTATTGTACTACAACTAGGCACTGTGATCTCTCACATGGCAAAAAGATGCTAGCCCTTATGAAGTTATTTTTGTGCATAGATAGCTGTTCAGATTGATGTTTCTGTGAAGGAATGCTTGCTGGAGAGTCCTACTCCACTGTCTGGCTCTGAGCAGGAATTTTTGACTGCTCATTATGTGTCTGTTGCTGTGCTAGATATTATGAACCATAGGAGAATTGCAAAGATGGGTGCCCAGACACAGTGAGCTTATATTTTGCTGGTAAAATTGTTAGCTTATTAGAAATCTATTGTGAATGAAATTTATACATAATAGTATATTGGCAATAAGTTTGACAAAGAAGACAAGCAAACAGGAATGAGAAAGACCAGAACACAGAGAATAATAGCTGTTCCCAAAAAGACAAAGGATATGAATCTATGGTGAAGACTGTGAAGGGGATTTTCGATGGGAAAATATTATGAGCAACATTGCTGATGTAGGAATGGGCATGGAGGCTGAGGAATCATATACATGCAACCAAAAGATAAGGTTAATATGAAGGATATAAGACACAGATTTGAATATTACTTGAAGCCACAAGTCCTGGCAAGCAGATGAAAGTGATCCAGACGGTAGCAAGAAACAAGAATACATTCTATAATGAGATTGCAACAGGAATGGAGAGGGTACCGAAGGATGGTGCTGGAGGATAATTAGGAAATAGAAAAACTTGGAAGGAAAAAACCCTAACAAGAGGCCATAGCAATAATCCAGGCATGAAGTGATTAACTTTGTTAGATGTGATGTGCTGTTTTTCAAGCCATATAATAAACTCTCCTTACTGAACAAAACAATAATTATGTGCTTTCATTCTTTTGCTTCTCCTTTTAGATTGTGTTAAAAAAAAAAAAATTAAGCTAGTATTGGCAGTGCTCCAGTGAGCCAGTTTGTGGAATTGTTGTCTATCTGCCTTTACTTGCATGGTTTACTGATTGCTTATTTTGCAGTCTTTTGTTTATTTATTTCTTCATAAACTAAATAACATTTTTCTAAAGTATTAGCCAGATATAATGGCGATAGATGTCCAGGGTATTTTTCCATCACACTTAAAGTCTTCTCTAGGAGTAGTTTTCACATTCCACTGCCAACCACTGACCACCAACCAGTATGTTCACCTTTAGCCTTCAGGACTCATGGAAGAATAGGCAAGGTTAATCAGATCATAAGGATCATACAGAAAACATATAAAAATGGTAAGGGTAAAAATATCAATTGAGGTCTTCAATGCCAGTCCAGCGTGTAACAATGAACAAGTTTTAAGTATGACGTGATAATATTAAGTCAACTCTTTAGAAAGATTAGCGTGGGGTTGTCCTTAGAACAGACTGAAGAGGGGAAGATTAGCAGTAGAGAGAGAAATCAGAAGGCTATATAATAGGATAAGTATGAATTGATTTCATAGGGAATGAAGAAGATTTAAGTAGGTAATGAGAGAAGGGTAAAAAATCAATGATTTACTAGATGTAAAGACTGGAGAAAAAATGTCAAAGATGACTTATATATACAGTTTAAATGATTAGTACTGTAACAAATACATTCAGGAAGCGAGCTAATATTTAGTTGAAAATTGTGTGTTATTTTAGGCACATTGATTTTGGTACTAACAGGAGATATAGGCATATGCACAAATATTTTAAAGATATTTCTCATATTCTCATAGATTCCATAAAGAAGACTAAAATTCTAAAGGTTGAATAGCTTTCATTTGTTTAAAATAAGTATAGAAACCATTAGAAATTACATTTTTTTCAGGTAAATATTGGGCTAAAATAGTGAAATCTTTTAAAAAATTTTATTTTAGATGTCTGCATTGAAATCCTGATGGGTATTTCATGCTACTACTTTTCTGGAATGTGAAATCCAGAATTAATTTTGGTACATCAATCAGTGTGCCATCTACTCTGACACAGTGGAATTCATTAGTAAAAAAACGATGCTTGTGATTTAGAATTAAAATTTCTTCTTTCTTACTATTATGAGGAAAACATGTCAGAGTCCACAAGAGGTATAAACAGATATTCTATGAAAAGGGACTCGAAAAGGTGGTGTGTTTGTGTCCTTTAAGGTTAAACCATCAGTGGACCTAATTGGCATAAATTATAGACGCGTTTTTTCCTGAAGTGACACCATGGAGTTATTTGCCAGGGATATTTTTCATCTCTGGAATTTGTCTTTGAATGCATCTTATTACAAACTAGTGATTTGACCAAGTTATGCATGTACATCATTTGTGTTTAGCTAAATATGCACTTATTTTGTAAAGACTTTTTTTGAAGTTTTAGAGTAATTCACTCTTCTATGCACTCCTGCCTATGCAGTGACTTTTTTTTTTTTTTTTTTTTTTAAAAATTTTTTTAAGTACTTGCCTGAAAATCATAACCATGCAGAGTGCAAGCTTCTGGGTAAAGTTACACAGACAATATTGTAGTATGACAATACACATCCCTCAATTAGTAGCACCAAGAATAATGCCCATGCAGTAGACCTGACAATTTCAAATACCATGCAGTAGGGAACAGCATCCAAGACAGCCACACCCTCTGTCATGGTAGAAACAGAAACAGCCAGGCCGGGCACGGTGGCTCAAGCCTGTAATCCCAGCACTTTGGGAGGCCGAGACGGGCGCATCACGAGGTCAGGAGTTTGAGACCATCCTGGCTAACACGGTGAAACCCCGTCTCTACTAAAAAATACAAAAAGCTAGCCGGGCGAGGTGGCGGGCGCCTGTGGTCCCAGCTACTCGGAGGCTGAGGCAGGAGAATGGCGTGAACCCGGGAGGCGGAGCTTGCAGTGAGCTGAGATCCGGCCACTGCACTCCAGCCGGGGCGACAGAACGAGACTC
>NW_016826690.1:1478757-1483316 GCF_001698545.2 Rhinopithecus bieti
AAAAAAAAAAAAAAAAAAAGAAACAGAAACAGCCTGGGAAATGTTACCTCCGTATTCACTTGTGGTAGTAATTGTAACTGTTTCTTGCTTAAATTAGAGAGAAAGTCCAGGAAAAAATTTTCTTCTTTAGCTGAGTAGTTTTCTCGTTCAAAAACGCATTTAACTTTAGGCCAGGCGCGGTGGCTCACGCCTATTATTAGAGCACTTTGGGAGGCTGAGGCGGGTGGATCACTTGAGGTCAGGAGTTCGAGACCAGCCTTGCTAACATGATGAAAACCCCGTCACTACTAAAAAATACAAAAAAATAGCCAGACATGGTTGCACGTACCTGTGATCCCAGCTACTTTGGAGGCTGAGGCGGGAGAATTGCTTGAACCCAGGAGGAAGAGGTTGCAGTAAGCAGAGATCGCGCCATTGCACTCCAGCCTGGGTGACAAAGTGACACTCTGTCTCAAAAAAAAAAAAAAAAAAAAAAAAGCATTTAACTTTAAATAACATTTGATGAGAAACTTGACAACCTGGTTAGATATCAAATGATTAAACTTACATTAGATGTGTAGAAGCTACCATCAAAATTAAGCCTTATTTACTGGAATGATTTCAAAGGTTTCTATTCTTATACTGATTATTCTGTGATTATTTAAAATGGGTAGAAAGATCTGATTCTGGCTCACTCACTCCTGCTTCTTCCATTTAATTAGCAAGTATTTGCCAAGTAGTTATTACATAATTAGCATTGTGCTAGAGACTTTATGATGCCAACATTTCAAGAAGCAAATTGCTTCTCTCAATGTCTGCATTGCTTGAAAATGGAGTTGTTAGATCAAAACTCTTAAGCTGACGGTAACTTTCTCCCTCTGTTTAGTGGTTTACCAAGACCTCCAATGTTGGAACTATCTTGCGTGTCACACCAATTAAATAAGATTCATGAATATTTTCAAATTCAGTGGTGGTAAATGCTTTTAGAGGAACACAGCTGTGTGAGTGGGTGCAATAGAATTGGATTTGATATCAAGTGACCTTCTATAAGTATGATTTTGCACAAAAAAACACAAAGCTTAAGTTAAGCCCTGTTATTCCTACTTTCTCTACCTTCAGATTTGAACGATGAAGACAGTAGAATAAATTATATCCTCTAAGTAGAATATTTGCATCATGTAAGCTAAAAAGCTTTTTAAAACAATCGAGTTGTGAATATTCAACTCCCTAATCCGATCCTTTTCTTCTTTCAGAATAACTTTGGAATTTCAAGATTTCAAGGTTGTGTGCTCTAGGGCTTTGAAAGGCAGAGTAACTGAGGATGATTCTTTGAAAACTGTAACATTAATAGAATCATCACTATCATGGTTTTAGAAAACAACAACAACAACCAATCCATTACTAAATTCTACACCCAATAACATTATTAAGGGCCAAAATGGATTTAAGTTTTTTCACTTTATTTACAAACATCTAGTGCTAGGCACCCAGAGTTAGTCCTAATTGTGCTAGGTATTGCTCCTAGAGCTTTTAATTTATTATCTCATTTGATTCTCACAATAACGTTATAAGTTTGGACACTTTTACTGAAGAAAATAAGTCTAAGGCAATGGTAAGTTAAATGACTTGCAGAGGATCACAAAATCAGTGGGTGATTGAACCAAGATAAAAACAAAGACAAGATATAAACAAAGATATACTGACTTGGCCATCTTAAAAGTCTGTTAAGGGGGCTGGATGCAGTGGCTCATGCCTGTAATCCCAGCACTTTGGGAGGCCAAGGGGGGGCGGATCACGAGGTCAGGAGATCGAGACCATCCTGGCCAACATGGTGAAACCCCGTCTCTACTAAAAATACAAAAATTAACCGGGCATGGTGGCTCACGCCTGTAATCTCAGCTACTCAGGAGGCTGAAACAGGAAAATCGCTTGACCCTGGAGGCAGAGATTGCAGTAAGCTGAGATTGTAGTCTTGCCTGGAGACAGAGCAAGACTCCATCTAAAAACAAACAAACAAACAAACAAAAAATCTGTTAAGGGTAACATTTGCCATTGGTAGATAAGGTTTCCCTTCACAAAAGAAGAGAAACCAGAGCTTATGTGCAGTCTGTGCCTTTTGCCACCCACTAAATAGAAAGGATCATGTATCTTGTAAGAGACTCGTTAATCAAACAGATGTGGTTTCAATAATTGTGAAATCTCTTCATTAAGCACTGGCAGAAAGTCATTACAATATCTTCTCTAGCCTTTTGGCTATGATCAAGCGTAGACTATCTTCTCATTAGCATAATGGGGTTCAATAAAAGAGTGTTCCATCATTCTCCATAAGGGAGTAGAGTGGAACTTTTTGTTAACTATAATCATTTAGTGATTCATTTTATCTTTTTTAGATCTTGTTAATTCATTGTTACACAAGGTTAATCCTTTATCCACTTAGGCTATGATTTTGACAAAATGCGTTGGTCATAAAAGTTAACTTTTAAAATAAAGACAGTTTAAATTAACATCAGTAACATAATGTGTAAAAATAAGTATTTTGTTTCTATTTGCTTGCCCAGAGTAATATTAATTAAAGCATGATTTATATATTTTATATTACATGATTATATATTTTAAATGAAATAATTGACATTTTTGACTTTTTTTTTCATTTTTTGTGGCAAATAAGATCAGGAGAAAATTATAAATATTTGAGTTAAACATATATTTGGCAGTAATATTGTTTGTGACTAAGCTCAGTCCTTAGTCTCACATGATTATTACTATATTATCATGTAAAATTATAACAATAATAGATCCATCAAAAATTGGAAAATATGAAAATGAGTGTCTCCCTTTGAGTTTTCTCATGTAATCTTACCAATCAAATATGACAATGATTAACAATTTTACACATTTAGTATCTTCCCCCTGTGAAAATGCTTGTACTATAAAATTTTACCTACCGGTAATTACAGTTAACTCACAGACTTCTATCCTGATTATACCTACTTACCATTAGATCAAAAGCATTTGCCAATCATATGCTTTTAAGTAATCATTTGAATGGTTCTGATATTTCAATGACAAAATTACGTAATTTGATTTTATGCTTATAGTTGGATATTTGAATTATCCCTGATATTTTTGCTATTATAGATAACCTAGCAAGAAAGAAGTTTTTTCCTGTTACCTTTTCTCCATATTTGGGAATATTTCTGTAGAAAATAATCCCCAGAATTGAATTTATTGAATCGAAGGGTATAAAGCCCTTGATACGGAGTCCCTGAATTCTTAAGGAATATGTTTAATCCATCTGTGTAGCTCTGGTAACTGGCTTACTACCTAATATGCTTGTTACTTACATTCTTGAAAGTGTTAAACTTTTAGGAAAACATATGAAGTAACTACTTTATGTGCATGGCTATGTGATAATAATCTTTTGTACTTATAATAATAGATTTTCCTAATATCTAATAAATTTTCACATACATTATCTGATTTTATACCTACAAAATACTCGCGAGGGGCACAAGGCAGACATTGTGATCATCACTTTTCAGAGAAAAAAAAAGGGACCTCAGATTGATGAAGGATATGGTGTGGAATTTACTTTTCTTACCTGGAACTGCAGCAGTTCATTTCATCCTATCTCTAGCTACATGTGCTTTACTACGGAAAGAATTTGAAATAGTTGACTTTTTTTTTCTTTTCAGTGAATAATTGCTTTTATTCTTTTTTTTTTTTTTTTTTTGAGACGGAGTCTCGCTCTGTCGCCCAGGCTGGAGTGCAGTGGCCGGATCTCAGCTCACTGCAAGCTCCGCCTCCCGGGTTTACGCCATTCTCCTGCCTCAGCCTCCCGAGTAGCTGGGACTACAGGCGCCCGTCACCTCGCCTGGCTAGTTTTTTGTATTTTTAGTAGAGATGGGGTTTCACTGTGTTTGCCAGGATGGTCTCGATCTCTTGACCTCATGATCCGCCCGTCTTGGCCTCCCAAAGTGCTGGGATTACAGGCTTGAGCCACCGCGCCCGGCCAATTGCTTTTATTCTTAAGGAGGAAAAATGTCTATCAGAAATGTTTTGGTCTGTTTTACAGTGAAAAATGCATACCACTCTTTAATCATCATCACACAATTTTTCTAAATGCTCAATGCAAAAATCAACATATGTTAAAGCATTATTTTATGTTTAAACAGAGATGAAGGGCAAAGATCAAAATAACCCATTAAACTCCATTTACGGTTCTTAAAATATGAGTTAGGGCATTTTTTAATGAGCTACGTGAGTTATGTCAGTGTGAGCTCTGAACTACAAAGTGATTTAAACAAACATGGATTCCTCAAAATTTGTCCCAGGAGAGTCCTTACATATAGATCCCTATAATGATTTAAGATAATGATGGACTGAATATTTCTTAGCTTTTTTAAATTTAGAGAATTGATTGGACATTGAGGAAAGTTTTTCAACTTTAAAAATGTATTTTATAATATCTATCCAATATGAACGAATATTAAATGATTTGCTGGATGAAACTGCCTGCTACAGGGCTTAGTGAACACAATGCACAAAATAGACTAGTTTTCCCTCTTTTCTCCTTGNNT
>NW_016826690.1:1483895-1492598 GCF_001698545.2 Rhinopithecus bieti
CTCCGCCGCCCGGGTTCCCGCCATTCTCCTGCCTCAGCCTCCCGGGTAGCTGGGACTACAGGCACCCGCCACCACGCCCGGCTAATTTTTCATAATTTATTAGAGGGGAAGTTTCACCGTGTTAGCCAGGATGGTCTCGATCTCCTGACCTCGCGATCTGCCCACCTCGGTCTCCCTAAGTGCTGGGATTACAGGCATGAGCCACTGCGCCTGGCCCCAAATCTGTATGGTTTTTATGGATCTTTGCTGGGGATTCAAACCCTATTTTGTTCACTTCAAACCTCAGCTCTTCTCACTGAACAAAAAGGCAATTAAAAGAATGATGATAGAGAAAGTCGAAAGTTCACTATGTAATTTTTTAAAATCCTATGCCACCACTTTTCTTTCAGTAGTTTAGACTTAATAAGTTTTTGAAGATTTTAACTCAATGTAATGAAAACATTTATAATATAATGGAAACATTTTAATGAAGCTTTTCAACAAGGAGTTCTTAAAAGAAATAAACTTTTTGGTCAAATAGAGATTAAATGGCTATCTATCAAGAACACTATGGAATTTCTCTTCAAATTGGGTAGCAGACTAAATGACTTCTAAGATATAATCAGTTTGTGATTTAATTGGTTCTTGAATGGATCTGCCTCTGGCTTGTAGTCTTTATACTGTAAGCATTTATACAACAAGTCTACAATTTGACCATTTGACTACAAATTGCTGTAAGATTTTTGCAAAGCTATTAAACCTCCTTTAATTTTTACAAAACTCTCCCACTAAAGTTATTGTGTAGTGAGGACATACCATGTATCAGGTGTTATGAAAGTTTTCCTTCCTTCTTTCTCTTCATAATTGCTCTATCTACCTATTTATCTAAAATCACATACATATATAATATGTACATGTATACATGCACATGGATACATATATGCATATATATCTTTACTAAATTTGTATGTATTTGTAACTATACATATATGTGTATGTGTGTCTTTACTAAACCTAACAGCAATTTTCTAAAGTAAACACTTTTATTACCTACACTTTACTAGTGAACATAAAGAAAGTGAAACAAATTGCCAAAGATTGCATAACTGGCAAGTGGCAAAACTAGGACTCAATCTCATGGAGAAGTCACATCTAAGCCTTTGTTCTTAACTACTAGATTACCTTATGATAATTTAAACTTGTGTATATGTTTTATCTTTTTGTTAATCATCAGAGTCAATGATATTCAGCATCTTCTGTAATACAGACCAAGGAAAAAAAGGCCGGGCTATCTTAGGCAGCCAAAAAAATGACTGTCCATGCAAATTTAATGTTACTATGTTTTACAAATTTGTCTTTACTATTAGACATCAACTAAAGTAGTTCAGAAAAGAGATGATGAAACCCTGAATAAATGAAGCTATAGAGGAAAGTGTGAATGAAAAATTAAAAGGAGATAGTAAGTTTAAAAAAATCAAATGTGGTAACAATTTAAATATAGAAGATGGATTTCAGGGGTTATCATATTACCACCTCAATATTTGGAGGATCTGTTTACATGTCTTCTCCTACCACTGGCAGAAGAGTCTTGGGGCTAGCACTTTTTCTGTCCCTTGTTAATTTTCTCAGTATCTCACCTAGACCAATGCTATGGCATGTTCTCAAAGATAATCTGGTAGTGGTGATGAAAGGCACAGTTTCTTCATGTGTAAAGATGAGCCATGGGCTTCCTTTTACATTTTCTCACATAGACTTCCAGGTCTGTGAGGTCCTGGAACATTCAAGTGCTTGTCCTCATAAATTAGCTAACACCAGAATTCATCTAGTAGCATAGAGCAAAGGATTGCTCTGCCAAGATCTGAACAATCAAATCCTGTCCCAAGCAAGCCAAATTATCTCATCATCAACTCATGCTCTTACCACATTCTGATGTTCCTATGCTGATATTCCTTGATCATACAGATTCCATTTTGTTCTCCTATTTGAAAGTTTGAGAATCTGCTTCTCTTCTGTTTCCACCCCTACTTCACTTGCCTCCCTTGGAATTAGAGGTTGAATGATCGCAGACATCTTGATAATCTCTCCTCTCTGCTCTGTATGCTCGGCTACTTGTCTTACAATTATTCATTTTTAAAATTTAACTGCATGAGTGTTCCGTTTATTTTTCCCACCTCCAGATAAAAGAGACAAACTTGACTCATTATTTTGATCCCATGCTTCATCCTCAGCCCTTGCTGTTGGACATGGCGGAACACTCACCAGTCCTTCAATAAAGACCGGACTCTGTGTGGACACTGGTGGGCTTCTTGAGCAGGTTGCCATTGCCTACCTAGGAGCATTTGCTGAGGATTTTATTTTCTTTTCTCATGAGTGTTATAATATGCCACAGTCTTCAAATTGACCTCAGTAGTGTCTCATTGAACTTAACATTTACTTCATGTTTCTGCTGACTTTTGGGAGGTGTCATGGCCAGAAATTTATGTAGTGATTGTATCTTTTCTCTTTTTGCATTATGAGATTCACTTAACTAGATGGCTTATTAAATATATAACTGGAAAAATTAAGTAGCAAACATTTTACTACTTTTCCATGAAAAGTTAAGTGTTTACATAGTAATTACTTGCTTAGTCCAGCTTCCTGAGATACAAAAATAATGCTGATAGGCATTAAAAGGGAATGTGATTAACTACTTTTACTCATTCATTCAATTTTATGTTCCAAAGAACATGTTTTCTAATAAGAGGATAATTAAATGTTTACAAGTGTTATCTTGGAAGTAAATCCATCAATAATTTACAATGATAAACTGGTATTTGGGTTATACATGTGGCACTGTCTCAAGGAGTCTTAATAGCATAGAAAAATTAGTTTTATTGTGCAGATATATCAATACATTTAAAGATCATCAGGATAACTTTTGAACATTTACATATGCTGTTTAAAGTATTTTTACCTTTTTGCCAACCTAACATCCTTACGTGAGAATAGCATATAATTATGTGTCACTATAAAAAGCACATTGTAAGTTATTTACATATCGTTAGACTGTTAGAATGTTACCTGTTAATTTGGAGTGGGAACTAAACACACATACACACCCATTGACTGAGTCAGGCACATTTCTGAATCTCCCTTTCCTTATAGGAATTAAAGTTCTTGTCTAAGTGATTCCTGACTTTTTCCCAAGTATAACATGGGTATAAATTTATGTTTCTAATTTTAAAGAGGCTACTAAATCTTACATTTTATAATGCTCTCTAATTCCTCTTTTTTTATATATATTTAAATTTTACTTTAAGTTCTGGGATACATGTGCAGGATGTGCAGGTTTGTTACATACATAGGTATATGTGTGCCATAGTGGTTTGCTGCACCTATCAATCTGTCATGTAGGTTTTAAGCCCCACACGTATTAGGTATTTCTCTTAATGCTCTCCCTCCCTTTGCCCCCAACCCCCGACAGGCCTTGGTGTATGTTGTTCCCCTCTTTGTGTTCATGTGTTCTCATTGTTCAAGTCCCACTTGTGATTGAGAACATGCGGTGTCTGGTTTTCTGTTCTTGTGTTAGTTTGCTGAGAATGATGGCTTCAAACTTCATCCATGTCTCTTCAAAGGATATGAGCTCATTCTTTTTCAGGCCTGCATAATATTCCATGGTGTATTTGTGCCACCTTTTCTTTATGCAGTCTATTGTTGATGGGCATTTGGGTTGGTTCCAAGTCTTTGCTATTGTAAACAGTGCTGCAATAAACATACATATGCATGTGTCTTTATAGAATGATTTATAATCCTTTGGGTATGTACCCAGTAATGGGATTGCTGGTTCAAATGGTATTTCTAATTCTAGATCTTTGAGGAATTGCCACACTGTCTTCCACAATGATTGAAGTAATTTACACTCCCACCAACAGTGTAAAAGCATTCCTGTTTTTCCACAGCCTTGCTAACATCTATTGTTTCCTGACTTTTTACCAATCCCATTCTAACTAGCGTGAGATGGCATCTCATTGTGGTTTTGATTTGCATTTCTCTAAAAATCAGTGATGATGAGCTTTTTTTTCATATGTTTGTTGGCCGCATAAATGTCTTCTTTTGAGAAGCGTCTGTTCATATCCTTTGCCCACTTTTTGATGAGGTTGTTTTTTTCTTGTAAATTTGTTTAAACTCCTTGTAGATTCTGGATATTAGACCTTTGCCAAATGGGTCAATTGCAAACATTTTCTCCCATTCCATAGGTTGCCAGTTCACTCTGATGCCAGTTTATTTTGCTGTGCAGCAGCTCCTTAGTTTAATTGTATCCTATTTATCAATTTTGGCTTTTGTTGCAATTGCTTTTGGTGTTATAGACATGAAGTCTTTGCCCATGCTTATGTCCTGAATGGTATTGCATAGGTTTTCCTCCAGGGTTTTTATGGTTTTGGGTTTTACATGTAAGTCTTTAATCCATCTTGAGTTAATTTTTATATAAGGTGTAGGGAAGGGGTCCAGTTTCAGTTTTCTGCATATGGCTAGCCAGTTATTCCAGCATCAGATTCCCAGTCAGCCAAAAATTGGTTTAATTGATCCATGATTCTCAAATAAATCTAGATGTTAAAGGTTGAACCTTAATAATAAGTACAGAATGAATGGAAAGTGAGTGAATCTTACTGGATTTGTTTCTTTAGAGCCAAGGGTTGAGGCAGAGTTCAGAGAGCTTGACTTTTATGGATTCAAGTTGTGTAAGATTTTCTGACTAAAGCTTCATCCTGTGATTTTGTCTTGGTCAGTTAGATCTAAATAAATTCTACTGTCATTTACTAAAATACTTAGAGCATTGCTGTGTAATCTAAGATTATTTACACTTTAATAAATACATGA
This sequence comes from Rhinopithecus bieti, assembly GCF_001698545.2. Taxonomy (NCBI): domain Eukaryota; kingdom Metazoa; phylum Chordata; class Mammalia; order Primates; family Cercopithecidae; genus Rhinopithecus; species Rhinopithecus bieti. The sequence continues at coordinate 1,488,732 of NW_016826690.1, forward strand.
AAAATTCTAATTATATTTAGTGTTGTGTCAAGTTTTCCATTGCAAATACTGATTTATTTTTTTTTCAGTCAAATAATAACTCAGGAAAAAAAAAATAGATCAGGTGAGCTTTCCTTACACATTATCCATGCTACCATTTATTTAGGAAACATATTATTGTTCTTTTATGTTTTTGTAAATTCCATGTAGTTTAAAAAAAAAAAAACTTGTAAGAATGGCCAATATCTGAACTTGCCTTTGTGTTTTCCATGATGACCTATTTATGTTGCATTATAGAATTTAACCATCTACGTATAAAAGTTTAGATGATACTAACATGCGAGTCAATAAGAACTCTTACACAGAAATATTGGAATGATTTGACTTTCAACATTCTATACTCAGTTGTATGCAAGTTAGATAAAATCATGTTGAATTTTATCTCATGTACATTACTAAAGCAATACAAATTCCTTAGAAGTTATATAAGTAAAAAATAGATTTATTTTTAAATTATCCTGGAAAACATTGTCCTGGTATTCAAACCAGTTTCACTTGTGTTTGTCATCAGAGGTTTCCATATTTTAGAACATTTATTTATCAGTTTTCTTTTGCATTTTTCTCAGCTATCTGTTTGCCATATGGTGTTACTTTTAGAATTCTCTATAATACTGAGAGGTTGTACTGGTGGTAACATAGGATAAAATTCCATGCAGACTTGAATATTTGAAATCTTACTGTATGAAAACTCAACCTATAAGAAAATAGAAGCTTAACCATAATTTCCAGGTATTATGTTAGAAAAATCCTGGCTATTTCTACATTTATTTTTTATTCTTTTGTGGACATGTAGATACATTCTTAGCAGGCAGATCTAGCCAAAGGCAAGCCAGTGGTATAGCACCATTGACTTTCCTGCTTTCAATAAGAGACAAGTTTTATTCCCCCTGAAGTTTAATGCCTCACATCTTAATATTTTCTTTTGATTCCCTTAAGGCAACCACCCATGAAAGCTGCATTCAGACTCTTCATTCTCAGAAGGTATACTCAAATGCTATTTCTTCCAGAGACATTTTAATTCTAGCAGGAGTCAAGCTCATAAAGAAAATGGTTGAAACTCTGAGACAAACTGGTATGCAGCATGTATAGTTAAGCCTGCTATAAACAATAAAAGAAGCAACATAAGGAAGAACATTTTCCCCTCCAAGGAGAAAAAATAATGTCCATTAAGTATCTTTTGATTCATTTTTCATTGTAATTTCTGTTATCCCTGGAAATAGAACAAAAACGTGTCAGCTGACTACCATGTAACCTGTACACACCCTATATTAGCTTTTATCCAATGAGAAATAAAATTAAGTCATGTAAGTTGTTAGAGTCTCTCTCTCTCTCTCTCTCTTTTTTTTAACTGAATCTGGCTGCAATAATAATGCTGACCTTGACTGTGGCCTCTCTGTGTGATAGATCTATTGCTGTGCTGTAGAGTCAAAATGGTATCTCTACAGTTCCTTCAGAATTCTTGGGTAAAAAATGTAGCAGGTGTTGGCAGGGGTTAGGAAAAAGAGGCTATTTATTCTTTCCCTGTAGTTTTGGATGGAAAGAAATACATTTTAGTTGATCTGTTTCTAGGAAGTGCAATTTTCCAGAAACTACACACCATATTCTCAAAACTATTTTCCTGTTTCTTCCTTAACATTTAGTCTAATCATCTCAAAGTAAAGGATTATTCTTAATAAAAGAAAATATGGCTGCTCACATTAAATTTGCTTCATGTCCAGGAGAAAACCTGCTTCAAATTTTTAAAGGACATTCTTGCCTCCGTTGTATATGGATTATTAGCCCAATTTATAAGAGTAAGCCCCAGAATACAGTCTTTGGTGGTATTTTAGGGTAATATTCTCCTCCAATGGGATTGAATTTATGATTTGTAGGGTATATGCTAGTTGAGGATGTAATTGGAATTTGTGCCTATAAACCTATAAGCTCCAATTCTATAAGACAGGAAAAAGCACACGTGTTTATTCATTCAAAAATATATATCTAACATTGGTGTTGTCAGACACTTTGCTGGACATAAAAACTCAGAGATAAATCAGACACAGTAGAGAATGTCTGCAATCTATAGGAAATTATGTTCTGAACAGGGATGGACTCAAAAGCATATGTGTGAATATATGTGCTCTTTTAAATCCAAGAAAAATATTTTCCACATCACCAATTATGCCACTGAAAAATAAATTGTTATTGGTATACAGTGGCATTTGAAGATATTAGAGAACTCAAATCAAAAAGGGAACATTGCTCTGTCACGAATAAATGATGTTTATACTTCTCTTTGCAAACTGCTGTGTCACCTCCAGGGTAACTTGTCAAGTGCATTTTCATATTATGTTTCAAATAACACTACCCAATAAGTGGAACTTGGAAAAATGTATCAATGTGCATATTCTTATGTTCTGAATAATAAGAAATATGAAATGTCAAGTGATGAACTAATAGCAAACAAATAATTCAAACCTCTCTAGGTTAGCTTGCAACACAGAGTCAGAAAGTGCATCAAGAAAATGTAGCAGTGTGCAGAACAAATTTGTAAACTGATTTATTGAAGCATTCAAATGATACAGTGCTGTTTATAGGATACTCTGCTATAGATGTTCCTGCAGTTACTAGAGAAGAAACTCTTGTCCTGTGGGGTCTACAGTGACTGCCCTGCTTCAGTAACATATGTTTATTTGCCATATCATGGTCTATTTTCTAAAATAGAATATACATAATAAGGATTTAAAATAAGATTGTGAATATGAATAGAAAGTGGACAACTGACTGAAAGAATTTTCTAGGCTTCATTAGTTGACATGCACTCTTTTTGAGTTAAATAATATGATATTCTAGAATCTAAATTGATTTTCTATGAAAATAGAAACAAAAATAGGAGAAAATAATATTTTGATCTACTCCATTGGTTTACATGAATGCCTCCAAAAAATAAGTAATTTTGACTACCTACAAAATTATATTTTTGCACATACCTTATAGTGTCTCATGTTTTAACTAAGATGAATTTATGGTAAAAACACGAAAAAAATCAAGTGGTTAACTCTAATTTTGTTTATAAAGCTATGTTGGTAAAAGCAACTAATACTGGCCTATAACTTTCTAATTTAAAAAGAATTTTATGTCATTTCATTGAACTCTCCATCAGCATAGTGGTATGCTTGATAATATTGTCTTCTGGGCAAAATTAGTTGTACTACTGTAAGTACCCATATCACTTTCTTGCAGCATCTCTAGTATAGCACCTGATAGTATATGGTCGGTATCCTTTCATATCTTTTCTAGACTCTCAAATCCCGTTAAGCAAGAGATGTGTATTATCTACACTACTCACACACTTCCCAAATTCATTATATAAACACAGGTTTCCTATTGAGAGTAAGACTTTATTGAGTTATTGTTTCACCAAGTTGAAAATTGAGGTTCCAAGATGTTGATAAGTGTACCCAAGAATACACAGGAATGAGAAGTAGACCAAAATGCAATTGTAGGTTCCCTAATTCTAAATATCAGTTCTTTCTAAAATCTTTACCTTCCATCCTTTTATATTCTTAGCACATTTGAAATTATAGGTCTTCACAATATAAGAAACATTATTAAAATGAATACAGAAATATTTTTAAATAGTATTAAACATTTGTGTTATAGCACATATATATGTAATTTTTCAGAACTGCTTCCTAAATACAGGTCACAGGGCACTGCCTTGTGGTTATTTCTAATCCACCCCACAGTTCAACAACTCAGAATTGTAAAATGTGATCAAAGAAAGTAATCATGATGCCAAACTCCCTTAAGGAGGCATCATTTTTAAAAGTTTCTTTGCCGGGCACG